>NC_050175.1:6257287-6279787 GCF_008315115.2 Sander lucioperca
ACGCCTGTTAAGTGTGAAGTCCATCGGACTAACGGTTCCAGAGATATGCGCATAAAACACAGACAAACACACAGACAGACAGACACGCACACATACAAACACACATATGCACACACACACACACACACACACACACACACACATACACACACACACACACAGACAGACACACACACACACACACACAGACACAGTTTCCTCTGATGCTGAGATAAAGAAGTCATGTGTGTACCAGATAAAGAGCAGCTGCTGATGAGGGTTGGTGTAGAGCGTATATGAGCTGAGTGGTGTCAGTGTTTGTCGACCTCGGAGCAGAATGGCTGCAGTCACAGAGCTCTCCTTCCTGCTGTTTGCTCTCATCAACAACATCCATGCTCAAGAACCGATCATCATCCGAGAGGAAGGAGACTCTTACACCTTCAACCTCCCCGAGAACACCAACTCCTGCCTGATCTCCAGATCTGTTGGTGAGGAGAAGCTTGTCCTGTGGAACACCTCTGACCTCTGGTCCAACAGCTCCTCAGTACCTGAAGACCTGAAACAACGACTTGACAGCACGGTGAAAACTTCTTCTTACACCATCCTCAACCTGACCCATTCAGACTCCGGCCCGTACAAAGAGGAGTGTTGGACTGAGGGCAACGTGACGTATGAGAACAACTTCACTATTACTGTTTGTACTACAACAGATTGGAGTGATATCACAGTGAGACTTGGAGAAACAGTGGACCTGCCATGTGAGGGAGCAGCTGATAATCTGGATGTCCAGTGGCTCAAACTGGACTCTAGATATGAGCAAGAAACATGGAGCAGAGTTTTTGGGGACAATACGACATCAGTGATGGAAAATGATAGAGGAAACTACCAAGTGGTGACAAACACATCAGCTCTTCGTGTTTCCAACTTCACAGCAACAGAATTTAGATGGTACAACTGTCTGGTGATGAACCAACAGCAGTGTGTTAGCAGTCACTCTGTACAGTTGTTACCGTATGAGATGATCTACGGCTCAGTGGGAGAGACTGCTGTGTTGCCGTGCACTATCACTGACTCCACTGATGAACAGCCCCCACGTTGGATTAAGTTTAATCCAAAAACAGACTCTTACACTGACCTAGGACTACAAAACCAGACTGTTCCTTCAGTAGACCAAAACTACTCGCTGGTGTTTTCATCTCTAATGTTAAATCACTCAGGTTGGTTCTACTGTGAAGCCTCTATGAGAGAGCAACAGTATTATCTGGTGGTGTGTCCCAAATTTGGCCCCCCTGCTGTAGAGCTCTTCTCAGAGGGAGAAGAAGTCACTCTCAGATGCAGAGATTGGAGAAAGGATGAGTGGCATGTTTGGTTTATCAAGTCGAACCGAACAGAGGGAAGAATCTTTAGTTTAGAGTCTAATCAGAGCATTAGCAGAGTGAGCTGGTACGATGATGGGAGCCTGGTTATCTCTAATATCTCAGTGGGAGACGCAGGAGAGTACTGGTGTGTAGTTTATGACCGAGATGTTGACCAGTGTGTGTCAACAGAGAGAACTGTGTTAGTGTACATGGAGCCCTTTGGGATTTACTCCACCTTCTTCAAAGTGCGATGCTCAGTGCTCAGTGTCCTGCTGCTGATGCTCTGTGCTGCTGTAGTCGCTGTGAACCTGAGGACACGGAGAGGAGCGCAGCTTTCAGCTCACACACACACTTAATATGCATATATGATCATTTCATCATTGGCTTTAATACAGCCTGGTATACACTGGCTTTAATACAGCCTGGTATACATTGGCTTTAATACAGCCTGGTATACACTGGCTTTAATACAGCCTGGTATACACTGGCTTTAAAACAAGGGATGGGACACATTCATGCAGAGAAATATTTAAACTAGAACACAAAAGACAAAAACAACAAACAGAAATGATGGGAAATAAGACATAAATACCCAATGATTATTATTATAATAATATTAAATAAGTTTTGAATGTTAGAAGTGATCCTTTGATCCTGACAGGGTGCAGATGTGCCCTTATCGTCTGTATTAGTATGTAGTATTAGTATGTATATATATATATTTATATCAATTCACTCAATATATATATATATATATATATATATATATAGATGATATTATATTTTATATATATTGAGTGAATTGATCTTTTCTTGATGTTGTTGTGGATGCTTGTGGAGGGGGGGGGGCATTGGTTTAATAGTTTAACATTTTGGGAATTCACTTTTTAACATTGCTGTCACCTAAGAGTTTTATTACAATTGATTTTACCTTAATGTGTGTGTCCGTGTGTCTGTGTGTGTGTGTGTGTGTGTGTGTGTGTTTGTTCTAGATGTTGTATTTTAAATCTAAAGATTATGTGATGTTGTATATTATATATGAAGGAATATGAATTGTCTTTAATGTATTTATAATAGTTGCATCTTGCAGTGTTGTCAGTGTTATAAACTTGTTATTATATCTTGGTCTATATCTATAATCTATCGTCTGTATAATAAACATTATTAATGAACTATAAAACTTGTTCTGATTGTGATTTCTGATTAATTATTATAAGCAACATATCTCTGGGTCTGTAAAATGTTTCTTATGTTGACTTTCAGTAAGTAAAGTTGATTTCTAGAGCACATTTAAACACATTAATCTGACCAAAGAGCTGAATTAAAGAACATTAAAATGTAAATATCAAAACCCAAAAAGAAGATCCCAACACCAACAACAAGCAGCAGTTCCCAAACCCAGAATGATGACATGATGAGACCAGATAGAGAGATTAGAGAGTTATAATGGGTCTTTATCCCAGATATAAAAACAGAAATGGAGGGAGACCATCTGATATGTGAAGGCAGCAGCTTCCACCGTCGTGGAGCAGCAGCTGGAAAGGCTCTGTCCCATATTTGGCAGTTTGCAGATGATCTGTATCTGTTTTTTATTATAAAGTTAATGAAATAAAAGGTGTTGTACTTTGTCTCAGCTACAGCTCTGAGTCTCTCCCTCTGCTCCCGTTTACCTCACCACTGATCTCACTTCATGTCCCGCCCACAGCACTATCTGGTTGGTAGATGTTAGACGAGTAACAGCCAATCAACACTCACCATGACATGCAGTAGCCTGACACACACACACACACACACACACACACACACACACACACACACACACACACACACACACACACACACACACACACACACACACACACACACACACACACACACACACACACAGACACACACACACACACACACATACATACACACACACATACACACACACACACACACACACACACATACACACACACACACACACACACACACACACAGACATGCACACAGACACACACACACACACACACACACACACACACACACACACACACACACACACACACACACACACACACACACACACACACACACACACACACACACACACACACACACACACACAGACACACACACACACACACACACACACACACATACACACACACACACACACACACACACACACACAGACACACACACACACACACACACACACACAGACATGCACGCAGACACACACACACACACACACACACACACACACAGACACACACACACACACACACACACACACACACACATACACACACACACACACACACACACACACACACAAAGACACACACACACACACACACACATACACACACACACACACACACATACATACACACACACATACACACACACACACACACACACACAGACACACACACACAGACACACACACACACACACACACACACACACACACCCTCTCTCTTATCTCTGAATAATGTGTGTATGTCAGCCTCTGTGGTCTTAAATTTGTGTAAAGTTTCCTCTGATGATGAGAAAGAAATCCTGTTTGTTAAAAACAGGAAAAGAGAAGCTGCAGATGAGGGTTGTCATGGCGATCTGACGGCCACATCCTGTGTGGAGGTATCAGCCTACACAGGGATGTCTCCTCAGTAGCCTGGTGAGCGGTCTCGACAGCCTACCTTCCATGTAGCAACATTCACTTCTCTTACATTTAACTTAACATAACTACCACTGCCAGCCCCAGCCTGCTTCAGACCCAGATCCTCACACTAACCATTGACTTTCGTTATTCAATAAACAAATTATTTTTGCACCAGTTCCAGTCTCTGCACCTGAGTTCTGTCCCCAACCGTGACACCGTACAGGTACAAGTTAAACTATACAGACAGAAGTCAACAATACACCACACAGACAGCTAGAGCAACAAATAAGCTTCCTCAGTAAGCCATGCAGAGCTACAGGAAGCAGCAAGACTTTAGCACAGTTACACATCAACAGTATCCTCATTCAGTATAAGAAGCCATGCAAGCATCAGAACACAGCCAAGCAACACAGACCCGAGCCATCTTCTTGCACTGTTCAACCATGCAAAGCAGTAACAAGCAGAGATAAAAAGATGAAATAGGCTACATCACTCATAAGGGAGGTGTTAATACAGCACAGGTTAATTAGATGGTAAAATAGTTCAAATATAGGTTAATTTTTCATACATACCCAAGCTGGTACACACCAGCCAAACGCAAATAGAAAGGACAAAGGTTGTACAGAGAAGAGATATACAGCAGCTAAAATATCAGGAACTTGTGTACAATATGTGCAAGAAAAAAGAAAACAAGCTGCTAATGTATCAACCTCATGGGTCATCCAATCTCTCCTCTTTCATAACTACAACATGGCCACGTTCAGCCCCCAAAAAACGTAACAACACGTTTTTTTTTAACTGAAATGTATCTGACGCTGCCAGACATTGCCCAATCGTCTGTATTTTACGAGTTGGGAGTGAGAACAGGGTGGACACAGCCTGCCCCCCCTCCCCAACAATCTGCTGTGATATCCTCACCTGTCACCTGTTTGCATTTGGTTGAGTGGTGACAAATGTCTATAGTCATATAGTCCAACCAGTCAGACAGCATATTTCATAGTGAGGTGTGGCCACACACACAAAAACACACTCAAACACAGAAACACACTTAAACACTCTCTGACGAGGGATAAGAAGCACCACTTCACGTCGTCTGATGGAAGTTGAAGCTCCTTTTCTACGCAGACCTGCTGAGGACAGAAGAGACGCACGCTGATGGCTGAAAGTTCAAGAAGTGGAGCTATGATTGGTTGAGATGATGTCATTGATTGTTGTTTTTGGAGAAATGGTTGAATTGATGGAGAACGTGTGACGATGATCTAAAGTGGGGAAACAAGATAGCCACCTGTGTGAGCAGCCAGCAAGAGAGAAGTCCAGATAAAGTGTTGCTGATTGAGAAAGATGAGTTCAGTGTGTAGGGGAAGGTCGCAGACGGGCGAGGAATTAGGACTCAGCAGGAAACACTGTTGCAGCGGTGAAAACAAACTGTGATGTAACGTTATCGGGCAACTGATTAGCGTCATGGCATAGTTTTTTTCAGTTAGCCTAATAGCTGGTTTGATTTGCATTGAGAGATGATCTTATGGAAAGTACCCCATGCCAATCTCTAGGAATGGTGAAGGGTATGTGATGATGTGGGGCTACTTTAAGACCAAAGGCCAAGGGAACTTTATCAGGATGCATAGTATCCTGGATCCATGAAATAACTGGCCTTTACAAATAAACATCTGCCTGCCTCTATGGGAATTTAACATAGTGGTGTACTCACTTAAGACACATCTTTTTAGACAAGCATTTAATTAGCCATATGGTTTTGTATTGTATTTCATGTGTTGTTGTGTTTTTTTAACTGTAAAGCACTTTGTGACCCCTTTTGTCTGCAAAAGGTGCTATATAAATAAAGTTTACTTATTATTGCCTCCTGTACTTTAAGGAAGAACAGTTATTCATGTCTGATACATTATTCATTCAAAAAGAACATTGGTTTCCTTAAAGGTTGGATTTTTCTTCATTTTTTTAATTAAGGCATTAAGATCAATTTCCAAAAGATGATTTTTTTATTCCTCTTTTTAATCAACTTTAGTATGGGTGTGTAAACTTATGAGCACCACTGTATATTCCTGATGTAGTGTCTCCACCTGGTGGCGTCTCTACCTGTAAAGTGACCTGAGATAACTTCTGTTATGATTTGACACTATAAATACAATTTGAATTGAAATTGAAGAATGAATATGAGAAGCTTGGAAAATACCAACATCTTAGGGTGGAGCTAAAAAAGATGTAGAAAGTGAAGGTAACAGAGGTATATGAGGTGACAATGTTTTTTTTGGTTTCTTTTGGATCTTTGCAGGGACCAAAGATGGCAACGCTTCAAGAGGTCGTCTTGGGAACTTTAGAAGATTTGGGAGCTGAGGACTTTGGGAAATTTAAGTGGCACCTGCGGCTGAAAGGAGCCCTTGAAGACTTCACAGCAATCTCAAAGAGCAAACTGGAGAATGTAAACAGGATGAAGACAGTGGACCAGATGTTCTCCACCTACAGTATGAACACCATTAATGTGACCAGAATAGTTTTAGTGAAGATGAATCAGAATGAGCTAGTGAAGAATTTATCAAACACCATCTCAGAACCTGCAGGTAAGTCATAATATTATTAAATAGAAAATGGATGTAACAAAAAAATCAAACATATCACAATGTCTTCAACAAACACTAGCTTTGAAGCCAATGTTTCCCTCTTATCTCCAAAGATATACATATATATTGTGCTTACAACAACAGAACAAGCAGACTGCAGAGGTCAATGATGAACATGAGGTCAGACAGATTGAAACAGCATCCAGGAAACCAGACAGACCAGAAACAACAATCATATGTGAAGACATTTTTAAAGCCCCACCTGGAAGAGATGAACCAATCAGAACAGTGATGACAAAGGGAGTGGCTGGCATCGGGAAAACAGTCTTAACACAGAAGTTCACTCTGGACTGGGCTGAAGACAAAGCCAACCAGGACATCCAGTTCACATTTCCATTCACCTTCAGAGAGCTGAATGTGCTGAAAGAGGAAAAGTACAGCTTGGTGGAACTTGTTCATTTGTTCTTTAGTGAAACCAAAGAAGCAGGAATCTGCAGGTTTGAAGAGTTCCCGGTTGTGTTCATCTTTGACGGTCTCGATGAGTGTCGACTTCCTCTGGACTTCGTCAACACTGAGATCCTGACTGGTGTTACAAAGTCCACCTCAGTGGGTGTGCTGTTGACAAACCTCATCAGGGGGAATCTGCTTCCCTCTGCTCGCCTCTGGTTAACCACACGACCTGCAGCAGCCAATCAGATCCCTCCTGGGTGTGTTGATATGGTGACAGAGGTCAGAGGGTTCACTGACCCACAGAAGGAGGAGTACTTCAAGAAGAGATTCAGAGATGATGACAAGGCCAAAATAATCATCTCCCACATCAAGACATCACAAAGCCTCCACATCATGTGCCACATCCCAGTCTTCTGCTGGATCACTGCTACATTTCTGGAGAAGGGGTTGAAGACCAGAGAGGGAGGAGAGCTGCCCAAGACCCTGACTGAGATGTACATCTACTTCCTGGTGGTTCAGTCCAAACAGAAAAATGTAAAGTATGATGAAAAATCTGAGACGGATCAACGCTGGAGTCCAGACACCAGGAAGATGATCGAGTCTCTGGGAAAACTGGCTTTTGAGCAGCTGCAGAAAGGCAACCTGATCTTGGGTAACCCTTGCTGAATCAGACCTGACAGAGTGTGACATCAATATCACAGCAGCCTCAGTGTACTCAGGAGTGTTCACACAGATCTTTAAAGAGGAGAGAGGACTGTACCAGGACAAGGTGTTCTGCTTCGTCCATCTGAGTGTTCAGGAGTTTCTGGCTGCTCTTCATGTCCATCTGACATTCACCAACTCTGGAGTCAACCTGCTGTCAGAAGAACAAACAACATCAATACAGTTCTACGAGAGTGCTGTGGACGAGGCCTTACAGAGTCCAAATAGACACCTGGACTTGTTCCTCCGCTTCCTCCTGGGTCTCAAGAGGCCAATCAGAATCTCCTACGAGGTCTGCTGACACAGACAGGAAGTATGTCAGAGACAATCAAGAAAACAGTGGAGTACATCAAGATAAAGATTAATGTTTATCTGTCTGCAGAGAGAAGCATCAATCTGTTTCACTGTCTGAATGAACTGCGTGATGGTTCTCTAGTGGAGCAGATCCAACGGTCCCTGAGTTCAGGATGTCTCTCCACAGATAAACTGTCTCCTGCTCAGTGGTCAGCTCTGGTCTTCATCTTACTGTCATCAGAAGAAGATCTGGACGTGTTTGACCTGAAGAAATACTCTGCTTCAGAGGAGGCTCTTCTGAGGCTGCTGCCAGTGGACAAAGTCTCCAACAAAGCTCTGTAGGTGCACACAGAACTATCCAGATTAAATATAGTTTTTCTTCTTTCTAACAACGTTTTTTTGTTATTGTTTTAATATATGTTGCTGATTCCTCTTTAGACTGAGTGGCTGTAACCTGTCAGTGAGAAACTGTGACGCTCTGTCGTCAGTTCTCAGCTCCCAGTCCTCTAGTCTGAGAGAGCTGGACCTGAGTAACAATGACCTGCAGGATTCAGGAGTGAAGCTGGTGTCTGCTGGGCTGAAGAGTCCAGACGGCAGGCTGCAAACTTTCAGGTTGGTGTGTAGCTGTTTTATAAGCTCTTGTTTTCTTCATATATTAATTATTGGATGAACACAGTGGCCTCAGTTCCCAGTTTCTAATCCTCTAGTCTGAGAGAGCTGGACCTGAGTAAGAAGTTAAATATTAAAGGGATATTTCACTGCTGGAAAGATGAATATGTATTAAATTGGGTCATTTATGTAGTAGAAATGTGATTTTTTTTTTTTAGAAGTTGGTGCCTTCTAGACCGAGAAAAGCCAGAAAATGTATTTTTGGCTCATGTGGATGAAAGACAATAACTCCCAGAATGCACTTGCTTCGCTTCCCCCAAGCCACGTCTAGCGGTTACAGACATAGATAGACAGTGAGGCATTCAATTCAACTGGTGTGTTTTATTGTCATTTCAACCATATAAACGCAACAATGTTTCACCGTGGCTCAAGTGTTGTTACCACTCCATTTCTGCACCAGTCCGTGTCTGTGTTAACACAACCCACCTCTACGAGTCTTATCCGGGCTAGCAGGCCTGGTAGCTGGATAGTCCAGTACACTGTTGTTCAGCCATGTTTCCATAAAAAAAAAAACCCAACAGTCTCTGAACTCGCGTTGGGAGTTTTGGTGAAGTTGGATGTAATCCAGTTAGTTGTCTAATGAGCGGACATTTGCAAGCAGGATGGATCAGACAGGTGGCAATCTAGTGTTAGTTTTTTTTAGCGTTAGAACTCCTGCCCTGTGTAGTGTGTCGAGTATTCCGTCTGTAATAAAGTGTCCTGCATATTCTCTGATCTGTACCAATGTATCCTGGTGGTACATATGTGTGGTAGTTTGAATGCACATAATTGTTGTAGAAGGTTGCTGCTCAAAAGAGAGAGCTGTAGCTTAGCTCCAAGATGGCTGACACTCAACTCGCTTCAACTCACTTCAGGTAAAGACAGTCCAACCCCCTATGGGCGGGTTGAAAACATGCGGAACTAGCTGGCTGTAGTCCATAGAAATCTAGTCTCAGGGGGACATGAGGGAGGGAAGCATGGTCATTCAAAAATACTACTGGGTTTCTACAGATACAAAGCTCAATGCTAATCAATGAAATATCCCTTTAAGTCTCTTTAGACCTTTTTATGATTCTGTATTCGATTTGGCAGCAATATTGTACTCAAGGGGTTCGCTGACTCTGAAGCTTGTCACCAGAATAGTGTTTCTGTTCTCGGAACAGAAATTTTACTTGGATATACAAAGCGCAGGTTTATTGCAGGACTTCAGTGCTTTGATAGACCAACAGTATTCTCCATCAGTGACAGTTCTTGTTGCTGTTGTAAGCATCTAATGTGTCTAACATGTGTGTGTGTGTGTGTGTGTGTGTGTGTGTGTGTGTGTGT
Source organism: Sander lucioperca (assembly GCF_008315115.2). Lineage (NCBI taxonomy): Eukaryota > Metazoa > Chordata > Actinopteri > Perciformes > Percidae > Sander > Sander lucioperca. Next base: position 6,267,274 of record NC_050175.1, read on the forward strand.
GTGTGTCTGTGTGTGTGTTTGCAGTCTGTCAGGCTGTATGATCTCAGAGAAAGGCTGTATTTCTCTGGCCTCATCTCTAAGCTTAAGGATCATAACTGGAGACTGGAAACTCTCAGGTATGGACAAATTGACAACACAGTTCCTCTGCCACTAACCAAGGAACTCTGGTTCATGTTTAATGGAGGATCTGAGTGAAGGTGTATGAAGTTGATTGTGGCTATTTCTTCCTGCAGGATGGTTCTACTCCGAGCTCCTCACAGATGACTGAGCTTGTCACCCTATCGCTAAGGGAGACGCCAGCCACCCTACTGAGGAAACCCATTCCGGCCGCTTGTACCCTAAACCCTAAAAGTTAAACAAGACAACATCAAATGTCATTATAGAAAATCGGAAAAACCAGAAGGGACACAATCTGACAATCAGCACAAGCAAATGAAAGCAGACTGCTGGTTGAGGTTGGATTTTGTTTAGCAACATGTTGCCTGGCGTGTTTTTTGAAGGCTCTACGCAGAACTTTCGCCGTAGCCTACGTAAGTGGCCTGAGTGTGTGGTAGAGAGTGTGAGAGAGTGACTCGCCTTAGCTTGGGAGCGAGTACCTACTATAGCGATGTAGATGAAGAAACAAAGTGTCTCTCCTGTTCTTTCTGACCACGGTGGGAAATCTGTAGCAGGAAAAGTGAACCCTCTCCTAATTTAATGTTGTTTATGGAGATGGAGAAACCTGTAAAGAGTGGGAGAAATGCAATGCTACCAAGCCACGACCGGGCGGACCAATCACAGTTGCTGCAGTCTGCGTTGCCATGACGTGTAGTTACATGTTTGAGGGATGCAAGAATCTGCAATCAACTTTGTGATGACGTCCATTACCTGTGTCAGTTTAAGACCAGATTTCTTGGCATAGATCTTTACACTTTCATGACTGAAGTACATTGATGAGTTTGTCCAAAGTTTTTGTTTTAGTGGATGGAAAGATGTTAGAACTCAATCGATCGATTTAAAATCCACAAACACAACAAACTGAACACAATGATCCAACAGAACTAATCAATACATATCAACTCATGTTTCACTCATTAACTGGTATTTATATAACAGAACATGTGAACATCCACTGACTTCAGACAGCGTACAGATGGTTCTTTGCATCTGGTCTCTGGTCAGTGAAATCCACCTTAAAGCCGGTTGGTGGACCAACAGTCCTCTGCTATTCATTCAGAATCAGTTCAGCAGACTGTAATGAATCTTTTCTGTAGCAGATGACAGTTTGATTTTGATGTTCAGGTGTGAACTTTGTGCTCATTTTTTTTTCTCCAGTAAAAGTGAGCTCTTTGGTGGAGCTAACAACAGTTTTAGAAAGCAGATGGTTCAGAACTGCTTTGTGCTGCTACACACACACACACACACACACACACACACACACACACACACGCATGCACACACACACACACACGCACACACACACAGATGCAAGCACACACAGATGCACACACAGTTGCACGCACACACACAGACACACGCACATACACAGATGCATACACACACACGCCTGCATGCACGCACGCAGGCAGGCATGCACGCATAAACACATACATACACACACACATACACACACACAAACACACACACACACACACACACACACACACACACACACAAATGCATGCACACATGCACACATACAAACACACAGACACACACAGACACACACACACACACACACACACACACACACACACACACACACATGAAACAGTGGTAAAGACTTGTTTCCTACAGTTTGTCAAGTGCTAGAGGACGAACCTCTGACAACAGAAGAAACATGGAAGAAGCTATAAGAATATATATTCCCATTCATAACAGTAATTTTGTTTATTGTGATTATTTTGTAATCAAAAGGGTGGAAATGTACTGGCAAAATTATATTTAGGCATGATTCTTTATATTCTTGTCTTATTTCTGTTTGACTTTGTCTCCCAATGCTGAAAGTGAGTTTTTCTTATTCTCACATGTTGAAAGTAAGAGCCACAAAGTCTGGGAACGTAATGTCTGACTCTGAACAGATAGGGGCTACAAGGTCCCCCTAAACTATCTGTTATTTCTCCGTGGATAGTCGAGACTTCTCACATAGTTGAGATGAACGGGCTGTCTAACCTTGGGGTAGAAAGTGGTACAGAGGGGAAGAAGAGAAGTGGCTCCTGAATGTCTGACTGTGTTTGATTGTAAGAAATGTGTGAGTCATGTTTAGAAAGGGGGGCATGTCTTTCTATCTCACTGGAGATGCATATATACTGGGTGCTTTTTCTTATTCGTTGAAGAGACCTTTCACACCAGAGCTCCGTGCCTTTTGTGAACCGTGTGCTTCCTGCATTTGCAAATGTAAATAAATACTCAAAGACCAAACTTTGGTTTAATCCTCAAATCGTCCTTATTTGTTTCATCTGGTGTTTTTGATTCGCACTCCTGCTGCTAACAAGAAAAACTTCCACTACAAGGTACTTTTCAAGTTTGGCTATACGCCATCTTCTGGTATGAAAGCTGCGCAATCTTTTATACATGAGGCCCCAGATTTTTATTTACATGTGAAATACTTTACTACCGTAGTCGCTCTTATGGCGTTTTTCCATTACATGGTACCTGCTCGACTCGCCTCGCCTCGACTCGGCACACTGTGCGTCCGTTTTCCGTTGCAGATTTTAGTCCCGCCTCAGCGTGGCTGGTCGTATGCCGGCTCGACGCACACACCAGCGCACAAGTATAAACATCAGGCCACTTGAGCTTGTTTTACAGTTCTGCGGAGGCTCCACGCAGAGCATTCGCCGTAGCCTATGTAATATGTGGCCTGATGTATACATTTGTCAGCTGGTGTGTGCGTCGAGCCAGCATGTGTGTGTGTATGTAGGATACAGCGAAAGCTCTGCCTGGAGCCTCTGCAGAACTGAAACAAGCGGCGCTGCAGTAAACTGCCGTGACCTAACACAGAACGTGGAAGGTGTGTTGTTGTTGCCACAGCCAGAAGACACATTTTGTTTCAGAAGAAGCTGGAGGCAGCAACAAAAAACACAGCTGGCTAAACTGTTTAAAAATAGCGGATTTGTTCAGGACACCCCGTCTGTCGCTTTCACGTCACCTTTTCGGCTCGCCTCAGCTCGCCTCAGCTCACTTGGAACCTCGACTGAGGAGGTACTAAAAAAAGTACCTGTTAGCAGGTACCAGGTACTTTTTTTCGTAATGGAAAACCAAAAAAGGCGAGTAGAGTCGAGCAGGTACCGTGTAATGGAAAAGCGCCATTAGTGTTACGTCACCTTCAAACCCCGTGTAGCTGCTGCTCTCCCCAGTACGTTCTACACACACGCTGAAGGGGGACTTTTTCGGCGCTTCAGACGCTGACAGCCACTGTCCAAACATCCGTATTTTACGAGTTCGGATTGAGAACGGGTTGGCTAACTACAGCTACAGTTGATATGATTTCTAAAGGTAACATTAAAGCTAAACTATAACTGATCCAGTTAACAAGATGACCCGTACATGACAGCTGCTGTAATCTCATCACGTAGCCAAACAGCTGTAAAAACTAGGGCTGGGCGATACATCTTGTTACGTTTTCCTGCAGCATCAATAACAAGAAATATCTCTTTCTTTACTGCTGACTGTGTTTATACAGGAAACAATGGACGCAGCAGCAGCAACCGCTCGCTGTCCGAATCAACGTACACTAACATAAACACTACAGTACATGCTGATGGTGATATGCTAACATATAATGACAACTCAAAGCTGTAACTTATGAAGTCATGTATCAACCAAAAACTAAAGTACACTGCATGCTTTCTTATCTGAAAACCTTTTAACGTTTGTCATAAAGTCTGGAGGGTCGTCTTTAGAGCCACATTCAGTCCGTCCATTGCTGCTTCTCCTCTTAACGCCGTCCACAACCACTGAAAATTATCCTTACTTGGGCTGTCCCAAATACCCTATTTTTGGGCTTCAGAGGTAACATTAAAGTCCCAGTGTGTAACGGTTTTAGTTGTTCATTATCAAAATCTGTGTTGCCCGTTCACAAACTTGTCCTTTTTCATGAATATTTACCTCCACCATCAATTCCAAGTATTCCTATTGGCTTGAAATTTTACATTTACGTTTGCATGAACTGGGGTAGACGCTCCATATTCATGCTCCATCTTGAAATACGTTAGCCGGTAAGGGACATACAGGACATACTGCTCCACCTTTGTGTGTGTGTGTGTGTGTGTGTGTGTGTGTGTGTGTGTAAGGGACATACAGGACATACTGCTCCACCTTTCACGTTGTCGCTGTCACATGATAAACTCACAGGTGCTGCTAATGCTGCTAATGGGTATCGTAGCTTACCTGCTGTTGCTGCTGCTACGTAGCTCTCTGTCTCTGCTCTCCCCCTCCCCTCTGTCTGTCCTTAATTGCAGGAGTGAAGTCTGGTGTGCGGGAGTCAGGGTTCCAGCTGCAGCTCATCTACACTAATCACCTCTGCTACAAATACCTGGTCAACCTACCGCTGACGTTGCCTGTTTTGCTGTTGTGTTTTTGCTTGCCCTGATTTGTTCTCTTTTGCCACAGTTCTTGGAACCTGACTCCTGCTGCCACTTCACTCCTGCCATCCACCATTTCTGCTCTCTACACTGGATCTCAGGACTATTGGAGACGGACACTTGGACATTACGGTCCCGCTCTGTACCCTGGATCTGGAATCCATTGGATTAGGACTTTGCTTTTTCCCTGTTGCATTCCTGAACTTGGACATTTGCAAATAAACATGTTCAACTTTCATTTGACTCTGCGTTGTTGTCTGCACTTGGGTTCAACTTTAGTTTCACATTTAACATTTTTTTTTTAACATTTGTAATGAACTGATTCAGTTAATTTTAACTAAATGAGGCAGCAGCTAAACTCCTGCTAAAGCTAACTATCTTAGCAGAATAGTCATAACTGCCTTCTCAGATTGGACTCTGGGGTTAAGATATCTTTAAACTAGCCTACACATTTAAATCAGGGCGATATATATAAAAATATCCAACTCCATCCATCCATCTTCCTCCTCTTATCTGGGGTCGGGTCGCAGGGGCAGCAGCTCCAGCAGGGCACCCCAAACTTCACCTAGTCCTGGGTCTTCTGGCTCCCAGGTGACTGGATTTAGTACTCCAATTTGCTACAATTTTAATGAGAATATTTGTAAGATGTATAACTCTAAATATCTTCATGTCTGTAGCTACTGTGGGGATGCCCACCCCAAGTCGGTGTGTCCGAGGAGAACGTAACGTAAACGTAAACTCCCGTCAACGTCCTTAGGCTGGGATTGGCATTGGGAAGGCATTCAAACAGCCGTTTTGTGAACTATTTGACTAGTCTTGTTCAAGTCTTCAATAACGATGGTCTGGCAAACCTACATTAAAAATGTATGACTCAGCTTGGGTCTTATTACACCATTTTATTGTGCTACTTACTTGTAGCTGCTCTGCCTGTTCATATATCATGTATAAGTGATTTTATAATCTACTGCTTTGAGACTTTGAAAAAAAAGAATAATACAGGCAGCCTTCTTCCATCATAAGTAGCCTATCCTTCGGTCGCTGGCATCCAATTCCATCAGAGTTACCTGGATTATCCACTGCCAGTATTCTGGAAAATCCATCCATACACCTCTTGCTGAACGGCTTCAAAAGGTAGTCACCACGTGGCAATGATAACCATTTCACATTACCTTTAGTTAGTTAAACAACTTATATCTCAATTGAGGAAAAGGGTGTTTTGGGCCTTACACAGATCATATGTTAGAGACAGTCATTCTCACAAGCTTTCTTGGTTTTTCTAAGGGGTGGCAAAATTTCTTCACACGTGTTCCTTTGACCCAAATCACTTTCTCACCAATTCTGATGTTCTCCATTTAATGATAGCCATTTCACATTGTTTCTTGAACACTCCAAACCCCCTGCACATAGGGGCCGCAACTACTGCAGCAGCATTTTATTATGTGAAACAATCTAAATAAGGACATTCATCTAATCGGGATACGCTTAAAGGTTACCTAATTTTATCCTCTTGTTTAATTTTATCACAAGTGGATTGCCTGGTATGGTCTGTTTGGGGGGAATGGTTTAGCTCTCCCAGTCCTAAACTGTGTGAGCGTCCCCTAATGCTGCTGCTGCTGTCCCCTGACTCTGCTCTTTCATGGTGCTCATGAAAGGTCAGGGGACTCCTTTGAACAGAGCCATACCGCCAAAATTTAATTCGTAATTGATTCAATAAAATGTCCTAAAGCATTTTTATTGTCTGTGTTGTTCTTGACTTAATGGACCTGACAGAAATATATTTAACAATATCTTTTGCATTTCTAATCCAAACAACGTCAAACTTATGCCCGTAGCAAGTGTCACACACACTCAGAGAGACACAGAAGTTTGAAATTCATCGGACTAACGGTTAGAGAGATATGCACATAAAACACACACACGTACATACACACACACACACACACACACACACACACAAACACAGACACACACACAGACACAAACACACACACACACACACACACACACACACACACAGATATACGCATAAAATACACACACACACACACACACACACACACACACACACACAGACAGACACACAGACACACAAAGTTTCCTCTGATGCTGAGATAAAGAAGTCATGTGTGTACCAGATAAAGAGCAGCTGCTGATGAGGGTTGGTGTAGAGCGTATATGAGCTGAGTGGTGTCAGTGTTTGTCGACCTCGGAGCAGTATGGCTGCAGTCACAGAGCTTGTTTGTTCTCATCAACAACATCCATGCACAAGAACAGATCATCCTCCAAGAGGAAGGAGACTCTTACACCTTCAACCTCCCCGAGAACACCAACTCCTGCCTGATCTCCAGATCTGTTGGTGAGGAGAAGCTTGTCCTGTGGAACACCTCTGACCTCTGGTCCAACAGCTCCTCAGTACCTGAACGCCTGAAACAACGACTTGACTGCACGGTGAATACTTCTTCTTACACCATCCTCGACCTGACCCATTCAGACTCCGGCCCGTACCGAGAGGAGTGTTGGACTGAGGGCAACGTGACGCATGAGAACAACATCACTATCGCTGTTTGTCCGTCAAGAGATTGGAGATTTATCAAAGCGAGACTTGGAGAAACAGTGGACCTGCCATGTGAGGGACCAGCTGATAATCTGGATATCCAGTGGCTCAAACAGGACTCTATATATGAGCAACAAACATGGAGCAGAGGTTTGGGGGACAATATGACATCAGTGATGGACAATGTTAGAGGAAGATACCAAGTGGTGACAAACACATCAGCTCTTTGTGTTTCCAACGTCACAAAAACAGACATTTCATGGTACAGATGCCTGGTGATGAACCAACAGCAGTGTGTTAGCTGGTACTCTGTACACTTGGGACTACCGTTTGAGGTTGAGACAATCTACGACTCAGTAGGAGAGACTGCTGTGTTGCCGTGCATTATCACTGACTCCACTGATGAACAGCCCCCACGTTGGAATAAGTGGAATCAAACAACAGACTCTTACACTGACCTAGAACTACAAAACCAGACTGTTCCTTCAGTAGACCAAAACTACTCGCTGGTGTTTTCATCTCTAATGTTAAATCACTCAGGTTGGTACAACTGTGAAGTCTCTATGAGACATCAAAGTTATGTGCTGGTGGTGTGTCCCACATTTGGCCCCCCTGCTGTAGAGCTCTTCTCAGAGGGAGAAGAAGTCACTCTCAGATGCAGAGATTGGAGAGAGGATAGGTGGCAGATTTGGTTTATCAAGTCACACCGAACAGAGGGAAGAATCTTTAGTTTAGAGTCTAATCAGAGCATTAGCAGAGTGAGCTGGTACGATGATGGGAGCCTGGTTATCTCTAATATCTCAGTCTGTGTGTGTGTGTGTGTGTGTGTGTGTCTCTGTGTGTGTGTCTGTGTGTGTGTGTGTGTGTGTTCCAGATGTTGTATTTTAAATCTAAAGATTATGTGATGTTGTATATTATATATGAAGGAATATGAATTGTCTTTAATGCATTTATAATAGTTGTATCTTGCAGTTTTGTCAGTGTTATAAACTTGTTATTATATCTTGGTCTATATCTATAATCTATCGTCTGTATAATAAACATTATTAATGAACAATCAAACTTGTTGTGATTGTGATTTCTGATTAATTATTATAAGCAACATATCTCTGGGTCTGTAAAATGTTTCTTTTGTTAACTTTCAGTAAGTAAAGTTGATTTCTAGAGCACATTTAAACACATTAATCTGACCAAAGTGCTGAATAAAAGAACATTAAAATGTAAATATCAAAACCCAAAAAGAAGATCCCAACACCAACAACAAGCAGCAGTTCCCAAACCCAGAATGATGACATGATGAGACCAGATAGAGAGATTAGAGAGTTCTAATGGGTCTTTATCCCAGATATAAAAACAGAAATGGAGGGAGACCATCTGATATGTGAAGGCAGCAGCTTCCACCGTCGTGGAGCAGCAGCTGGAAAGGCTCTGTCCCATATTTGGCAGTTTGCAGATGATCTGTATCTGTGTTTTATTGTAAAGTTAATGAAATAAAAGGTGTTGTACTTTGTCTCAGCTACAGCTCTGAGTCTCTCCCTCTGCTCCCGTTTACCTCACCACTGATCTCACTTCATGCCCCGCCCACAGCACTATCTGGTTGGTAGATGTTAGACGTGTATCAGCCAATCAACACTCACCACTGAGTCTCACTTCATGTCCCACCCACAAGAAGGCAGAAACAGACCATAATAAGTTCAATTTCAAGTGTATTGTCATGTGCATTTAAAACTACAAAGTACAGAGAGAATGCAATGAAATGTGCGTTGCCCTGGTCCTCTCTTCTCATAAAAACTATCAATATAATTTGAATAATGTAATAAAATGACCTGAATACGTAATACAAGATACACACACAAACACACACACACACACACACACACACACACACACACACACACACACTCACACATTAATCTGACCAAAGTGCTGAATAAAAGAACATTAAAATGTAATTATCCCCAAGACATCAAGTACTGTTAGTAATGTAAATAGTGAGTTTTAATCGCACTATAATTGACCATTTCCTTTAGACTGTTTTAAACTAAACAACATGAATTTCTTATTCATGTACTTTAAACAAATATTTTACAACAATGCTGTACTTAAATACAACTATAAGGTACTTTTAATTGAGTATTTTCATTTTCTCCTACTTGCCTTTTGTACATTTTACTTATCTATTTTTATAGCTTTATTTACTTAGCATATTCATATTAATTATACAAAATATTTTGAATAATCTATGATGTATTAAAGTTGATAAAGAGGAGACTTTAGTGATCCGGTGGTGAAATTAACAAGCTACCTGCCAGATCAAACTTTTGCTATTATTTTGGTGAAAGTAACTCTAAAGTAATGCAAAAGTAGTGTAAAGCATTACAATTCAGAGACAGTAATATTGTAATATAACGTATTACTCCCAAATGACAGTAACTAGTAATCTATAATGTAAAACATTTTGGAAGTAACTTGCCCAACACTGTTCAGTAGACAGTTTCATCCAAGAAACCCTCAAGGAGCTAGATTCAATACAGCCCAACACACCACCAGAGGGAGCCACTACACCACAAAGGAACGGCCACAAACCACAAGATACCAAAACACCAGAGCAAACACCAGCACCCCTTCTCCCGTCCAGCACCAGCATTATAGCAACAGCCACCTATCACCCCAACAGCCACCTATCAACCAACAGCTACCTATCAACCCAACAGCCCCCTATCAACCAACAGCCACCTATCGACCCAACAGCCACCTATCAACCCAACAGCTACCTATCGACCCAACAGCCACCTATCAACCCAACAGCTACCTATCGACCCAACAGCCACCTATCAACCCAACAGCTACTTATCAACCCAACAGCCCCCTATCAACCAACAGCCACCTATTGACCCAACAGCCATCTATCGACCCAACAGCCACCTATCGATCCAACAGCCACCTACCAACCCAACAGCCACCTATCAACCCAACAGCCACCAACAGCCACCTACCAACCCAAGAGCCATCTATTAACCGAACAGTCCTACTGAAACCAAGGTCCTACCAACATTACTGGAACTATACAACTATTTACAGACTTACATAACAACATTGGCTGGGTCTCAAACCACCTTTTAAAATGGATGGTTTTAATATCTTAAGGAGAGAACGACCAACAGGCCATGGAGGCAGACCTTTGTGTGGCACTTTTAATTAATTTTGTCACTTTTTTCAACATTTTGTTTTAAATTGTCAATAAACTAGGGTTGTCAATCGATTAAAAAAATTATTTAATTAATTACATACTCTGTGATTAATTAATCTAAATTAATCGCATACATAATTTTTGCCCGGTGCCTTAACCGATACTTTTTAAGAAAGTAGTTTGTTTTAAGAAGGGTACTAAACAACAGTCGGCGACATTAAGGAACAGCTTGTTTATTGCTAGGCCATATGGTCAAAATTAAATGATTTAATAATAATAATGTAATCACTATAACAAAAACTTATTTCACTAGTAAATTGCTGTTGAATGAGAAAAACAACCACCAGATGGGAAAAGGTCATTTAAAGGAGAACTCCGGGCAATTTTTACATTAATCTTGATCGCTATACTTTTTTGAGTACTGTCTATAGCAAAAACCACGAGCCGAATTGGTGCTAGCAACATGGAGCTTCTGTAGCTAATGCCCAGAGCTCCCGTTAGCTAAAATGGCAGTTATGGGGGCATAAGCTAAAGAGTGCCTTTGTGCCTCTTAACAGACTCAAAATGCTATTAAAATGTCTGTGCAACATGAACAGGGCCCTTAAATGACAACAAGATGCGTTTAGCTACTTAGCCATTGTTGAAATTCACATACCCTGTTAGCTGCTAGCTGCCGTCTGGGATGAGTGAGTGTGTTCAGCCAGGCTCCGGTAATTATCATCACGCTGCAGTCCCGTGTGTATTTGTAACATAAATATCCATTTAGTGTGCAATCCATCTGGCGTTGGTGAGTAGGAGTCTTGTCCGTGTCGATCGTTGTGGTTTCCTTAGCCGGGCTAGCATGCCCGGCCGGCGTCCCTGCCTCTGCTTCCTCCCCGCCCTCCTGGCTTCACGCGGCCGACAACAATCCAGCGAGCGCCCGCTGGTCTGGTGGATGTTTTCCAGAAGACCGTTCAAGCCTTTGACGCGAAAAATTGTATTTTATTTCCCCCTCAAAAATAGGTAATTGAGCACTGTAGTGGTTCTGACCATACTAGTGACTATGCTACATGGAAACGGACCAAATTATATTTGGGTCCTGTACAGTAAAATAGTGTTTTAGACGGCTAGCTGTAGTCTCGCTAAGTCCCGTGGGAATTTCACTTAAGGCACCGGTGCCATATTACTTCATGCATCCCACTACATACCTCCACTAAACCACAGCAACAGCTTCCACCACACATCCTGCACTTGATCAAAAGGACAAAAAAACTACGCAGACATTACTTCAAATACAGATTACTGGGAACTATCCATAAATAAACCAGCTTCAGAACCGCATCAATCAACAATTCGTTCTGCGTGACCAAGAAAAATGGAAATCATTCTACTATAAACTGGACAGTGACTATAGAACTAATCCATAGTTTAAGGCAACAAAATAAAAAACATGAATGGTGCACAAAACAAATTAATATGTTGGCTCTCACATATCAAGGACAAAACATTGAAAATAATCAAGAAAAAGCAACTTTATTCAGAAATCTCTTTCAAAACACCCACACACAGACACAGACACACACACACACACATACACACACAGACACACACACACACACACACACACATACACACACACACACACACACACACACACACACACACACATACACACACACACACACACACACACAGACAGACACACACACACACACACACACACACACACACATCCCGTGACAGGTGTCACATTTCTGATGTGTGACCTCGATGAGTTAACTAGAATTTTCCGTTCGAGGCGTTGAGATAAATCCTGGATGTTTATCAGCTCTACTGAGTATTTAGATCCTGATCAGTTCGATTAGCTTCCTGTTTCAGTCACACTTTAAAACAACAACATCAAGACTCTGTAGAGTCACACTTTGTTACTCAGTCTGTCGTTTACATGTTTAAATTGTTTAAATTATTACATATTCATATTATTTGCAAATTAAAAATAAAATGAAGTCACAAAGTAAAGTGAAGTCAAACACGCACACACACACACACAGACACATACATGCACATGCACACACACACACACACACACAGACACATACATGCACACACACACACACACAAACACACATACATGCACACACACACACACACACACACACACACACAGACAAACATGCACACACACAGACATACATACATACACACACACACACACACACAGACAAACAT
>NC_050175.1:6282287-6299787 GCF_008315115.2 Sander lucioperca
TCTCTCTATATGCTTACATAGACTGTCATACAGTGTCAACAAAGCAAATTCAGTATAAGAAATGAACAGTTATTTAATGAAAGGCAACATCAAAAAGATAGGTCTTCAACCTTGATTTAAAAGAACTGAGATTTGCAGCAGACCTGCAGTTATCTGGGAGTTTGTTCCAGATATGTGGAGCATAAAAACTGAATGCTGCTTCCCCCTGTTTAGTTCTGACTCTGGGGACAACAAGCAGACCTGTCCCAGACCACCTGAGAGGTCTGGGTGGTTCATAGTGTAGTAGACCTGTCCTAGACCACTTGAGAGGTCTGGGTGGTTCATAGTGTAGCAGACCTGTCCTAGACCACCTGAGAGGTCTGGGTGGTTCATAGTGTAGTAGACCTGTCCTAGACCACCTGAGAGGTCTGGGTGGTTCATAGTGTAGTAGACCTGTCCTAGACCACCTGAGAGGTCTGGGTGGTTCATAGTGTAGTAGACCTGTCCTAGACCACCTGAGAGGTCTGGGTGGTTCATAGTGTAGTAGACCTGTCCCAGACCACCTGAGAGGTCTGGGTGGGTCATAGTGTAGTAGACCTGTCCCAGACCACCTGAGAGGTCTGGGTGGGTCATAGTGTAGTAGACCTGTCCCAGACCACCTGAGAGGTCTGGGTGGGTCATAGTGTAGCAGACCTGTCCCAGACCACCTGAGAGGTCTGGGGGGGTCATAGTGTAGCAGACCTGTCCCAGACCACCTGAGAGGTCTGGGTGGGTCATACTGTAGTAGCAGATCAATAATGTATTTTGGCCCCAAACCGTTTAGTGATTTATAAACCATCAAAAGTATTTTGAACTCAATTCTTTGAGGCACTGGAAGCCAGTGTAGAGACTTCAGTACTGGCGTGATGTGATCCACTTTCTTGGTCTTAGTGAGGACTCGAACAGCAGCGTTCTGAATCAGCTGCAGCTGTCTGATTGATTTTTTAGGGAGACCTGTAAAGACTCCGTTACAGTAGTCAAGTCTACTGAAGATAAAAGCATGGACAAGTTTTTCCAAGTCCTGCTGAGACATAAGTCCTTTAACCTTGATATATTTTTAAGGTGGTAATAGGCTGACTTTGTAATTGTCTTAATGTAGCTGTTAAAATTCAGGTCTGAGTCCATGACTACACCAAGACTTCTGGCTTTGTCTGTTGTTGTTAACATTATCGTTTGAAGCTGAGTGCTGACTTTTAATCGTTCCTCTTTTGCTCCAAAAACAACCACCTCAGTTTTTTCTTCATTTAATTTAAGAAAGTTCTGGCACATCCAGTCGTTAATTTGTTCAATGCACTTAGTCAGTTCTTGTATTGGACTATAGTCCCCTGGCGATAAGGTTATATAAATTTGTGTGTCATTCGCATAACTATGGTAACTTAACTTAAAACTTATGTTTTCCATAATTTGAGCCAGTGGAAGCATGTAGATGTTAAACAGGAGAGGCCCCAGAACTGAGCCTTGGGGAACTCCGCACGTCATATTTGTATGGTCAGATGTATAATTCCCTATAGACACAAAGTAGTCCCTATTCTTTAAATAAGACTCAAACCACTTTAGTACTGAGCCAGAAATGCCAACCCAGTTTTCCAATCGGTCTAGTAATATGTCATGGTCGACCGTATCAAATGCAGCACTGAGATCAAGTAATACTAAGACTGAAATTTTGCCACTATCTGTGTTTAAGTGGATGCCATTAAAGACTTTAACTAGAGCTGTCTCAGTGCTGTGGTGTGGTCGAAAACCCGACTGGAAGGCATCAACTGTTGTTTAGTGACAAGAAAAGGTAGAGTTGTTGAGAAACCGTTTTTTCAATGTTTTTACTTAAAAATGGAAGGTTTGATATCGGCCTATAGTTGCTCATTAGTGACGTGTCTAGATTGTTCTTTTTTAAGAGTGGCTTAATGACTGCAGTTCTCAGGGCCTGTGGGAAGATACCTGAGAGAAGAGACGTGTTTACAATCTGTAGAAGATCTGTAGCCAAACAATTTGCAACATTTTTGAAAAGGCCCGTTGGTAGAATATCAAGGCAGCAGGAGGAGGTTTTCAGATGTTGTATAATGTCCTCCAGGTTTTTACGGTTAATCATATGAAATTGGGTCATATTGGAATCTGTTTTGCCTGGACACTGTGACAACACATACCCTGTACTCGATATGGAAGCACTGACTGTTTGTCTAATTTTCTGAATTTTGTCATTGAAGATGGAGGCAAAATCATTGCAGGCCTTTGTGGATAAAAGTTCAGATGCTACTGGTACTGGAGGGTTTGTTAACCTATCAACAGTAGCAAACAAAGCACGTGAATTATTATTGTTTTTGGCAATAATGTCCGAGAAGAAGGACCGCCTTGCATTCCTCAGTTCCAAATTATAAGTGCGAAGTCTCTCTTTATAGGTGTTGTAGTGGACCTGGAGATTAGTTTTTCGCCACCTGCGTTCTGCTTTTCGACACTCTCTTTTTTTCTGTTCTTACCAGTATGGCATTTCTCCATGGAGATCTTTTCTTATCAGAGACAGTTTTTACCTTAATGGGAGCAATGGCATCAATAACATTTGTAATTTTACAATTGAAATTGTCTACAAGCTCAGTGACTGAGACCCCTGAGAGGGTGGGTGTGGACGAGAAAAGCTGAATGAATGTTTCACTGGTGTTGTCAGTGATATACCGTTTTCTTATTAACTTTGTTTGGACACTTTTTTGCACAGAGATAGTGCCATTAAAGAAAACACAGGAATGATCAGACAGAGCAGCATCAGTCACCACAACCTTGGAAATGTTCAAACCCTTCGTGATAATCAAGTCCAGAGTGTGCCCCTTGTTGTGTGTGGGCTCCGTCACATGCTGAGTCAGTCCATAGTTCTCAAAAATACAACACAGTTCTTTTGTCCCTCTATCCTGGGGGTTGTCAACATGAATGTTGAAATCACCAGCAATAATTACACAGTCAAAGTTAATACAGATTAAAGACAGCAGTCCACTAAAGCCGTCAAAGAAGGATGCACAGTATTTAAGTGGCCTGTAGATAATTAGAAATATAGGTCGAGAGGGGGACCTTAACTGAAGAGCCACATATTCAAAAGAAGCAAAGTTTCCATAAGCTATTTGAGTACATTGGAACGAGTCGTTAAACAAAATGGCGACTCCACCTCCTTTCTTATTCGCTCTATTCTCACTCATAAAACTGAAGTTAGGGGGAGTTGACTCAATGAGAACAGCATCACGGTTATTATGGTCTAACCAGGTTTCAGTTAAAAACATAAAATCAACATTGTGCTTAATAATAAAATCATTGATTAAAAATGATTTACCCGCCAAAGACCTGACGTTTAGTAAGGCTAATGTTAGTGTGTTAAAATAATTATCTGTCTCGTTTTTTGGGACAGGCTGTGGATGCTAAATATGCTAAGTTGGCAGCTAAGTGCTTCTTTCTCTTACTTAGTGGATTCACCATTCTTTTTCTATTACCTATCACAACATAGATTGACGAAGAATTGAATACACAGGGCCCAGGCTTGTCCTGGAAAGAGTCATGAGTGCCACTAGGCATGCATCCAGCACATATTAGTTAAAGCTTGTTTCATTCTGTACACAAGCATACTTATCAGTCTGGGGAGAAGGAGTTAGCTGCCGTCCTGGAGGGGGCAGAGGTGCCTGGCGTTTTACTGTCAGTGGTTGAGTCCAAACAGGGTCAGTTTGATGCTGGGGGCGAGTGATGGGAGAAGGTAGTGGGGCAAACTTGGTTCCAGCATCTACCAGCTGCTCCATCCGGTCAGTGAACCCCAACATGTGGCAGGGGGAAACAGGGGAATGGGTGAATGGGGAGAGCGATGGATCCTCAAAGGCGTCGGTGTTGGTAAGGGGGTTTGAGGAGTGTTGGAAGGGTGAAAAGGGGGGTTGAGATTTCTCGTCTCCACTCTGTGGTCCTCCATGGTCAAATCTTTGCTCAGGTGGGGGCTGTGGTGGATCACTGCCGCAGTTTGTTGTGTCTTCCTCTTGTTTTGTTTGTGTTGATTTATCTTGTCCTGTGTCCTTGGCCGAGGGAGCAGATGTGTGGTGCAGAAAGTAAAGTAGGCTAGAGGTGAACAGCTTTACTCCTGGCTTGTTAAGGAAAAGTCCATCTGCTTTAAAAAGATGTCTGCGGTCCCAGAAAATGTTAAAATTGTCAATGAACCGCAGAGAGTGGACGGTACATGCAGTTGAAAGCCATTTGTTCAGTGCCAACAGTCTGCTGAATCTCTCAGCTCCTATTCTGACTGGCGGTATAGGGCCACTGATAAACACCTCCGCGTTTAGGGAGCTGACTGTGATCAGCAGATTCATAAAGTCACGATTCAGCATTTCAGACTGTTGCTTTACAACATCATGTGACCCTATATGCAGTATAATGTTTTTCACAGTTGGGTGTGCTGCCATGATATCCGGGATTCTTTGGGCTAAGTTAGACACCATGTCTTTGGGAAAACAGAGAATTTTGGTGTTTTTACTGCTTTTTATGTCTTTTATAGCAGAGTCACCCACAATCAGAGTTTGGTGCCCAGTCGTTAGCTTTCCCTGTAGCTTTTTACTTTTTGAATTGCTCTCAGTCCTTACCCTGCTGTGTGATGATGAGACGCAATCCAGGTCATGTCCAGGGTCCTGCAGCAGAGGAGCAAATCTGTTATCCAGTTGCACACTCAGTTGTTGGGGAGGCATTTTGTTGCTAATTCTCTCTTTTGCAGCTGTCCACGGCTGTGTCCTACTGACTACAGGGGTTGAAGAGGCGCTCTGCCTGGATGGTAATGCAGGCCAGCCGTTCATATCACAAATCTCAGGGCGCTGTGCCCTGCCCGTTAGTCGTCCTTCCCAGGAAAAGGATTTACTCTTAGGCTTTGCACCAAAAGAGTTCCAGGGAGAACTACCACTTGTTGATTTGTTACTTATTCCACAGCCCTCCTGTTTGTCCGTAGTCTTGCTGGTGCTAGTTAGCCGTGTGTTGGCATGCTTCTGTCCATTGTTTTGGGTCAATGGTAAAGTGGTGTCATTCCCACATGATCCGTTCACTTCCAGGTTTACTTCTAACCGTTGAATTTTGGTTTCCAGAATAACAATCTTCTGAAGGAGTTTGTAGTAGTCCTCCATGGAGAAGGGAGGCATCTTGCTGCTAATTAGCTTTAGCTACAATCACTTTAGGACAGGCTTGAGCTATTGGTAGGCCACGCTCACGCAGAAAAATGTTGAAATATGGCAATAGCCTACTATGTCTACAAAAAATGTATAGTCCAGTGATTTATAAGTATCCAAGAGCCGCTGCTCATAGTTTCTCTCAGAGGAAAAGTAGGATTATCAGCAGAAATATGCAAGCAGAGGCAGGAGCAAGCAGCAAAGCATCTGCACTGTAAGAAGCAGGAAGCAAAAGAGTAATTGTGGTAATTGTTGGAACAGTGGAAAGATGAACCAAGACGGCTTTTGATTTATTTAGTTTCTGTCCACTTTGAATGAAGTGTGTTTTACAATGATAAAAGTCCTGATTATTTACATGGAGTCTGGTGGGTTGGGTGATATATATATATATATATATATATATATATATATATATATATATATATATATATACACAGTATATATGAATAAATATGATTTTATTCAGATTTTACTCTGTTGCCTTGTTTCCAGATGAGAGCAACAGCCTCTCTGTAGACGTCCCGGTGTAGGCTGATACCTCCACGCAGGATGTGGCCGTCAGATCGCCATGACAACCCTCATCTGCAGTTCTCTTTTCCTGTTTTTAACAAACATGACTTCTTTATCTCATCATCAGAGGAAACTTTACACGAGTCTAAAACCAGAGAGGCTGACGTGTCTTCACACATTATTCAGAGATAAGTGTGTGTGTGTGTATGTGTGTGTGTGTGTGTGTGTGTGTGTGTCTTGCTACACTTATTAGATTGTACTATGTATTCATGTCATTTTATTTATATTGTATTAAAATTATATTTATTGAAATTCATTGAAAAAGATTCTGGTACAGGATATACAATCCTCTATTCCAGACTCTAAAAGACACAAAAACACACACATATATATATATATACACATACATACATATATATATATATATATATATACATATATATATACATATATACATATATGCACATTCACATTTTAACATTTTATAAAAACAACTTTTGACAGGCAAACTGCATCCAGCCTATTCTGTACAAGCTTATACACCTGAATCATATCTCCTCTGTATCTCCTAAATATGAGAGTCGGTAAACTTAAATTCCTCAATCTATCTTCATAAGACATGTTTTTCATTCCTGGAATTAATTCAGTAGCTCTTCTCTGGACCCTTTCAATTTTTTCTACATATTTTAATTTATATGGACACCAGACGGAGCTTGCATATTCAAGGTGAGATCTTACCAGGAATTTGTAAAAAGGTAAAAATATATCCTTGCATACATTTTGAAAAGTTCTTTTGATTATTGCAATCATAGATGTAGCTTTTTTAACTTTATCAGAAATATGTGTGTGGAATTTAAGTGAACCATCCACCACAACACCTACGTCCCTCTCCTCTTGTACTGGATTAACTACTATATCCCCAACTACATAATTGGATACAGTATCATTTTATTTCCCAATATTTACATTTTTACACTTTTCGGGATTCATCTTTAATACCCACTGGCCACACCATTTGCCCACGCTACTTAGATCTTCTTTAAGATGGGCTTGGTCTGTGTCACTTGTTATTATTCTGAAAATATTAGTATCATCCGCAAAAAGGTAAACATCAGACTGTATCATATCTGGCAGATCGTTTATATATATTACAAAGAGAACAGGGCCCAAGACTGATCCCTGTGGGACCCCAGATGTCACCGGCTTCCAGTCTGAGGCGGCACCATTCACTACCACCTGTTGTTTTCTATTGTGCAAAAAATCCTGTATCCAATAAATAACTCTGTTGTCTAAACAATAGGATTTTAACTTTGATATCAGTCTTTTATGAGGAACAGTGTCAAAGGCTTTTTGAAAGTCCAGATATACACAGTCAACTGTCTGTCCTCTATCCAAAGCTTGTGACCATTTGTCAAGAACAGTGAGTAACTAAAGAGAAGTTGCCCGCCCGGATATGAAGCCATATTGTTTACTACTAAATAATGTATTACTTTTCATATGGTTGACTATATATGTCCTTATAAGTTTTTCCATTGTCTTGCTAACAACTGACGTCAAACTAACTGGTCGATAATTTCCAGCTAGAGATTTATTTCCTTTTTAAAAAATTTTACTAATTTGAGCCTCTTTCCAGTCATTTGGTAAAACTGAATCCTCTAATGATTTGTTATATAGTACAGTTAGCGGTTCACCAATCTCAATCACCAGTTCCTTCAAAATCCTAGGGTGTATCAAATCCGGTCCAGGGGATTTATATACATTCATTTTCTGTGAAAGCCGTTTTGTATCTTCTACTGTTATTTTAAGATTTTCTGTTTGCTGAACTTCCAACCTTGGTACGTTGGGTATCTGCCCGTCAGGCTCTTCAACAAATACACTGCAGAAGTATTCTGACAATATATCTGCCTTTTCTATATCTTTCTCTGTTTTTAAAGAATTAGTATTATTCTGATTGCAATATAGATCACCCACTGCTGTTTTTATTTGTGTCCTTTTATTTATGTAGTTCCATATAACCTTTGGTTTATATTTAGATTGCTTGGCTAATTCCTCTTCATATTGTCGCTTTAAATTCGCGTTCTCATCCTTACAATATTACGAACTTTCCGATAAGCCTGCTGTATTTCTGGTTTTTTACTTCGTAATGCTTTCCTTCCAAGATTATTTTTCTCTTTGATTTTTGTTTTTGTAATGTCATCTAATGGAAAAGAGTATTTTTTATTATTATTATGGGACCTCATTTTAGCAAGAGGTACAAACTTCTCTATTTCCTTCAACTTAGACTTTATGAGTACCCATTTTTTATTAACATCAAAATGAGATAGATGTGATATCCAATCAAAATTCTTTAATTCCCTACGTGCTTAATCATAATTGGCCTTATTGTAGTTCCTTCTTATGGGTACGTTATTTAACATTTGTGTATAACAAATTACCTTAAACAACAGGACACAATGATCATTTTTGCCTAAAGGGCTTAGATATTGAATATCATCTATCATATGTTCCTCATTCGTTATAATAAGATCCAATACATGTGGTGTATCACCACCTCGCCACCTTGTTGGCTCTAAAACCAACTGGGTTGCATGGAGATACACTGGTAAGAGCCAATGAGGTTTAACCATGCATCAGCTAACTTAAATAGCTCACGTTACTGTATTGTGTCAACAGTTAACTTCACACACACACACACACACACACACACACACACACATACACACACACACACACACACACACACACACACAGGTTTTACCAAAGAAATCAGAAGAATCCGAGCTTCATGTTGCAGTCCAGTGGTGGCGGATGGTAACGCATCGCGCATCACTCAGCTTGTTTGCCAACTGCCAATAAAAACTAACGACGAAGAATATAAATCTTCTTCTTCGTCGTTAACTTGTCATCAGGGGCTGGCGGGATGTTGTCATGTTGTATGTTTCATCGGTGTCGCGAGCTTACTGGCTAACCGGCTGAAGTTATGGATATAACAAAGTTTTTTATACGGAACAGGAACACTAGTAACCATAGTAACAGACCTCACCGGCCGGAGAGATTCAGGAGCAGCGTCAGACGAACCGCGGACAAGGGTTGCAGGTTTGTGAATCCGCTGTTGTAACACTTGAGTTAAGTGACTGTATTGCTGGCTAGCTAGCGAGTTAACATTATTAGTTGTTATTAAGAGAAATTAGTTGCTAATAGAGATGGGCGGATGATTTGTCTGATGATTTGTCATGTACACAGGGGGGTGAGGGGGGGGTCAGCTTGTATCAAATGCTAAGTTATCTCAGCGCATGTTTTACAGCTAATCTCGGCACATTAGTGGGATAAGAAGAGAGACTAACTGAGAAATATAGTGATAAAGATCAGAAAGATATGAGAGTTTATTTCCTCCTCCTGATGACAACATTTCCAAGTACAGATGCATCAATATCACTGGAAAAGTGATTTTTTTCCCCTCATACTTTAATTTAAAAAGTAAATCTTTTAATATATTCTACATTCATTACATAAAAAGTAAAATATTTCAAGCATTTTATTGTTTTAATCTTGATGATAAGGGCTTACAGCTCATGTAAATCAAAACTCAATTTTTTCCCCCACCCCTCATATAGTCCATATGCATATCCATTTATGCCACACAACATGCAATCAGTATATCCACCTTATTTTTCAACTTTGAAGCTAAGTAAGCTATTTTCTGTGAATGTGTGAGACTTCCGGTTCATAGGGAAATAATGAGATGAATAACAAAGTGCTATTAATGATAAAAATATTTGTGCTACAAACTAGTGTTTACAATTATGACAAATTCAATACATCAAAATAATAGGGTAGGGTAGAAAAATACCAGTTTCCAATATCAAGAAGCATAACAAGCTTTTTTGTACAGCTAGAAATAACTGTAAGCAGATGACATCGGAAGCCAGACACATTCCATTTACAAATATCCGTACCACTCTTCCGTGAATAATAAGGTGGATATCATAGGCCAAAAAATGTCCCCTAAAAAGGTGTTAGGTTAGGTTTGTTTGATTATTAGTTGTATGTTTTGCCTCTGATTGATTTGTGCTTATCATTTCTTGCAGGATTATCAGAAGTGCTGCCGCTCTTCTTCCTCTCGACACCATCACTACCCTCCTCACCTGGCCTCCATCCTCACCTGGCCTCCATCCTCACCTGGCCTTCATCCTCACCTGGCCTTCATCCTCACCTGGCCTTCATCCTCACCTGGCCTCCATCCTCACCTGGCCTTCATCCTCACCTGGCCTTCATCCTCACCTGGCCTTCATCCTCACCTGTACTGCTTTCTTTCTAAATTTCTATTTTACCTGTTAAGGATAATTTTTGTATAAATTGAAATGCATGAATTAATAAATTGTTCTTGTTTTAAAACAGATTTTTATTGTTTTATTATATTACATTATTCAGTTCAGTTCAGTTCAATTTTATTTATATAGCACGTTTGAAAACAACCATAGTTGACCAAAGTGCTTAACAAAGTTCAAAATCAAAGAGATAATATACACAAACAATACACAGTATACAATACAAAGTAAACAACAGCACAACAACAAGGTCAAGATATCAAAGCTCAACTTGATTTGAAAGCCAATGCATAGTAATGGGTCTTAAGCAAGGACTTGAATGTTTCAATAGTCTGAGCAATACATTAATAGGTAGACCATTCCAGAGGTTTGGAGCAGCCACTGCAAAGGTCACCTTTATTTTTTAACCTGGATCTGGGCACATCGAGGAGCATCTGATTGGAAGACCTCAGTGCTCTGACAGGTGTGTGGACATGTAAAAGCTCTGATAAATAAGAAGGCAACAACCCATTTAAGATCTTGAAAACAATTAATACAATTTTAAATTCGATCCTGAAACAAACAGGAAGCCAGTGGAGCGTGGCCAAAACCGGTGTGATGTGGTCGCACTTTTTAGTCCCAGTTAAAAGTCGAGCTGCTGTGTTCTGGACTAACTGTAACCGACGAAGGGATGACTGATCCAATCCAACATACAAAGAGTTACAGTAATCTAAACGGGACGTAATAAATGCATGCATGACTCTTTCAAAGTCTTTGCGTAGCAGGTAAGGCTTAACCTTAGCCAATAGTCTCAGCTGAAAGAAACTGGTTTTAACAACAGAGCTAATCTGTTTATCAAATTTGAAAGCACTGTCAAAAATCACACCCAGAAACTTGGTAAAAGGTTGAATATGGGAACCTAAAGTACCAAGAACATCAACACAGGCAATAAAATGTACAGCGCGACCAAACACAACAATTTCAGTCTTATTATCATTGAGACAGAGAAAATTCTGATCCAACCAAATTTTGATATCACTCAAGCAGTTCAACAAAGGCTGGATAGTGTCCTTGTCATTGTTTTTTACAGGCAAATAGATTTGTACATCGTCTGCAAAACAGTGGAAAGAAATGTTATGTTTTTTTAAAATGGACCCTAAGGGCAGCATGTACAGAGAAAAGAGCATGGGTCCCAAAATGGAACCTTGGGGGACCCCACAAGAAAGAGGGGCAGCAGATGAAGAGCAATTCCCAAGGTGGACAGAAAAACTCCTATCTGCCAAGTAAGATTCAAACCATTTCATGGCTATGTATTATTAATACTTGTTTATTGTTTAAAAATACACGATAAACCTTGTTGTGCAGTTAAAGCTTCAATTGTTCTTTTTTCCATTTCATGGATTCTGATGTAGCAAATTTATCAGCTAAGCACAAACTAAACAGAACTGAACTCTTAAGATTAGTAATGATGTTTACACCAAATTCCAATTTTACCTATGTAGGCTAACTTAAAAATAATCAGATAATGGTTGCCTCTTTTTAGTTGCCAGGGGTGAAAATGAGTCATCCTTAACATTGTTGGTGTTTTGGATTCACTACAGCTGGAGAACAATTAAATACAAAATAGGTTGGAGGCTCTACTGGGTGATTTTTTATTTTTTACTGAGTAACTATCATCATTTTCCCAGATAGTGTATAGAATTTTAGGCATTCTATTATCTCAAACATCCTGAAAAATAGTGCATTTAGCTGACGTAATTGGGAAAAAAATCTCCACCGGGGGAGCATGCCCCCGGACCTCCCTAGGTTTGGGCTAAGCCCCGAATGTTTATAATGTCTGGCTCTGCCCCTGACATTGAGTAAACTTCAACCTGTATTGATGGACTTTTAATAGGGCTGGGTTTGGCTGAGTCTCTGTAACAGGGACAGAAGAAAGGAACTATTAGATGGAGAGAATATCAGATGTGAAGAAAAGGAAAAAGTATAAAAAACAAGAATCATTTTAAGCAATTATTGATACAGTAAAATATTTTACACAGATTTTTAAATGATGTAGGAGAAAATGTCTGTCTGTGTGTGTCTGTGTGTGTGTCTGTGTGTGTGTGTGTGTGTGTGTGTGTGTGTGTGTGTGTGTATGAAGACCGGTTTTAGACTTGTGTAAAGGACATTGATTACTGGATAGAGAGCTGATTTAAATAAATTATAAAGATTTTTTTATTTTTTTTACTCTATTTTGTACAAAATTTCATCTACAAAGGCACAAATAGATAAAGTCCGTCATTTGATTGTCTACACAACTTAAAACAGAAAGAAACAAATGTTAATGTTAATTGGATAAGAAACTTGTAATAATTCACGTTTTGCATAAATATTTTAGCTGACATGTAATGTGTAACATGATATCAAGTTGTTAGTGTTCCCTGCTGTCTGTGTGGAGTGACCCAGATTATCTTTAACTTAATAACAAGGCAGGTAAAGCAACATTTGAGTGGTTTTAGGGACTTAATCACTAATATCAAGCTTCACACTGGGATTAAATACTGGAAACAGCTATCACCGTGCTGTTTAAACCCTCTGTAGCTTCCATGTTGTTATCACATCACCATTTAAACATCATCAACACACTTAAGTGGGTCTGTGTGTGTGTGTGTGTGTGTGTGTGTGTGTGTGTGTGTGTGTGTGTGTGTGTGTGTGTGTGTGTGTGTGTATGAAGACCCATCAGCCTCTGTGGTTTTAGACTTGTGTAAAGGACATTGATTACTGGATAGAGAGCTGATGCTGCAAAGTTTCCTCTGATGATGAGATAAAGAAGTCATGTTTGATAAAAACAGAAAAAGATAAGCTACTGATACCGGTTGGCATGGTGATCTGACGGATAACATTTCACTGGAACTGAAACTAACCACGCATGCAACCAACGCCTGCTGTTGAGCTAACGTTAGCCGTATCTCCCATCTCTAGGAGGGGGGTGGGGGGTGACCTGGTGAATAAGTGCTGCATTGTGATTGGCTGTGTTTGGAGAAGGAAAGCAAGTCTCTTCTTGTTAGATTTTTGTGTGTTAGGTAGAGAATAGTAATTTGATAATTGATAAAAAAAAAAGTGTTTAATGTTATGCCTGTTAGGGGATAGGTCCCTCATGCCCTCAGGCCTTGCTAAATCAGCTGGACTGATGTTAACAGGTTTTATTGTAGCTGCCAGACTCATTTTGCGTAACTGGAAGAGTCCAAATAGACGAGACATTACGCACTGGCTTAAACTTATGACAGAGATAGAGGCCTTTGAATTTCAGATCGAAAGGGTGCAGAATATTCCAAGCAATAACAGACAAGCATGGATGTCTTTTGAATATAGTATTACTACTGACTTTTAGAGGGGAGGTGGGGCTTTGGTGGATTGAGGATAATTATTGATGTGCAGGCACACACATGTGTTTATATTTGTGGGTAACAGTGTGTATGTTAAGGGTACCAGGATGCTGCATTGGTTCCTTTTTTGGCAGCCTTTTATTATTTTATTTTATTTAGTTATTTTATTTTCTATTGTTTGTATTTTTAAATGTGAAATACATGTATTACATTTGTACCATGTATATGTGTGTATGGTGTTGCATTACCAAAGTAAATAAAAAATGTTAATGATGAAAAAAAGTGTTTGATGCAAACGAAAACTGAGTGAAAGTCTGAGAAATAACTCCTGGTTTTGGAGATTGGGGGTGTAGTTTGAGTGAGAGGTTTCTAAAGTCATGTTAGGCCGACATGTAAAGATTTAGGGTCTAAACAGTTGTAAAAAAATGGAATATGTAACCCCACTGTATACTGTGTGTGTGTGTGTGTGTGTGTGTGTGTGTGTGTGTGTGTGTGTGTGTCTGTGTGTGTGTGTGTGTGTGTGTTTGTGAGTGTGTGTGTGTGTGTGTCTCTGATGCTGAGATAAAGAAGTCATGTCTGTACCAGATAAAGAGCAGCTGCTGATGAGGGTTGGTGTAGAGTATATGAGCTGAGTGGTGTCAGTGTTTGTCGACCTCGGAGCAGAATGGCTGCAGTCACAGAGCTCTCCTTCCTGCTGTTTGCTCTCATCAACAACATCCATGCACAAGAACTGATCATCATCGAACAGGAAGGAGACTATTACTCCTTCAACCTCCCCGAGAACACCACCTCCTGCCTGATCTCCAGATCTGTTGGTGAGGAGAAGCTTGTCCTGTGGAACACCTCTGACCTCTGGTCCGACAGCTCCTCAGTACCTGAACACCTGAAACAACGACTTGAAAGCGATGTGAAAACTTCTTCTTACACCATCCTCAACCTGACCCATTCAGACTCCGGCCTGTACCGAGAGGAGTGTTGGACTGAGGGCAACGTGATGCATGACAACAACATCACTATTACTGTTTGTACTACTTCAATACAAGGGACATATATTGAAGCAAGACTTGGAAAAACAGTGGACGTGCCATGTGAGGGAGCAGCTGATAATCTGGATATCCAGTGGCTCAAACTGGACTCTAGATATGAGCAAGAACCATGGAGCAGAGTTTTTGGGGACAATATGACATCAGTGATGGACAATGTTAGAGGAAAATACCAAGTGGTGACAAACACATCAGCTCTTCGTGTTTCCGACGTCACAATAACAGACTTTATGTCGTACAGATGTCTGGTGATGAACCAACAGCAGTGTGTTAGCAGTCAGATTGTACAGTTGATACAATCTGAGGTAATCTACCGCTCAGTGGGAGAGACTGCTGTGTTGCCGTGCACTATCATGGACTCCACTGATGAACAGCCCCCACGTTGGAAGAAGTATAATCAAACAACAGACTCTTACACTGACCTAGAACTACAAAACCAAACTGTTCCTTCAGTAGACCAAAACTACTCGCTGGTGTTTTCATCTCTAATGTTGAATCACTCAGGTTGGTACATGTGTGAAGCCTCTAGGAGACTGCAAGAGTATGATCTGGTGGTGTGCCCCAAATTTGGCCCCCCTGCTGTAGAGCTCTTCTCAGAGGGAGAGAAAATCACTGTCAGATGCACAGATATGGGAGAGGATAAATTCCATGGTTGGTTTATAAAGTCACACCGAACAGAGGGAAGAATCTTTAGTTTAGAGTCTAATCAGAGTATGAGCAGAGTGAGCTGGTATGATTACAATGGGAGCCTGGTTATCTCTAATATGTCAGTGGGAGACGCAGGGGAGTACTGGTGTACAGTTATCGACCGAAATTATCAGTGTGAGTCAACAGAGAGAACTGTGTTAGTGTACATGGAGCCCTTTGGGATTTACTCCACCTTCTTCAAAGTGCGATGCTCAGTGCTCAGTGTCCTGCTGCTGATGCTCTGTGCTGCTGTAGTCGCTGTGAACCTGAGGACACGGAGAGGAGCGCAGCTTTCAGCCTACACACACACTTAATATGCATATATGATCATTTCATCATTGGCTTTAATACAGCCTGGTATACACTGGCTTTAATACAGCCTGGTATACACTGGCTTTAAAACAGCCTTGTATACACTGGCTTTAATACAGCCTGGTATACACTGGCTTTAATACAAGGGATGGGACACATTCATGCAGAGAAATATTTAAACTAGAACACAAAAGACGAAAACAACAAATAGAAATGATGGGAAATAAGACATAAATACCCAATGATTATTATTATATATATTATATTATATATATTATAATAATATCAAATATGTTTTGAATGTTAGAAGTGAACATTGTACCTGACAGGGTGCAGATGTTCCTTTATCATCTGTATTAGTATGTTGTTTATATATATATGATATTATATTGTATATATATTGAGTTAATTGATCTTTTCTTGATGTTTTTGTGGATGCTTGTGGAGGGGGGGCATTGGTTTAATAGTTTAACATGTTGGGAATTCACTTTTTAACATTGCTGTCACCTAAGAGTTTTATTACAATTGATTTTACCTTAATGTGTGTGTGTGTGTGTGTGTGTGTGTGTGTGTGTGTCTCTGTGTGTGTGTCTGTGTGTGTGTGTGTGTGTGTGTGTGTGTGTGTGTGTGTGTGTGTGTGTTCCAGATGTTGTATTTTAAATCTAAAGATTATGTGATGTTGTATATTATATATGAAGGAATATGAATTGTCTTTAATGCATTTATAATAGTTGTATCTTGCAGTGTTGTCAGTGTTATAAACGTGTTATTATATCTTGGTCTATATCTATAATCTATCGTCTGTATAATAAACATTATTAATGAACAATAAAACTTGTTCTGATTGTGATTTCTGATTAATTATTATAAGCAACATATCTCTGGGTCTGTAAAATGTTTCTTATGTTAACTTTCAGTAAGTAAAGTTGATTTCTAGAGCACATTTAAACACAGTAATCTGACCAAAGTGCTGAATAAAAGAACATTAAAATGTAAATATCAAAACCCAAAAAGAAGATCCCAACACCAACAACAAGCAGCAGTTCCCAAACCCAGAATGATGACATGATGAGACCAGATAGAGAGATTAGAGAGTTCTAATGGGTCTTTATCCCAGATATAAAAACAGAAATGGAGGGAGACCATCTGATATGTGAAGGCAGCAGCTTCCACCGTCGTGGAGCAGCAGCTGGAAAGGCTCTGTCCCATATTTGGCAGTTTGCAGATGATCTGTATCTGTGTTTTATTGTAAAGTTAATGAAATAAAAGGTGTTGTACTTTGTCTCAGCTACAGCTCTGAGTCTCTCCCTCTGCTCCCGTTTACCTCACCACTGATCTCACTTCATGCCCCGCCCACAGCACTATCTGGTTGGTAGATGTTAGACGTGTATCAGCCAATCAACACTCACCACTGAGTCTCACTTCATGTCCCACCCACAAGAAGGCAGAAACAGACCATAATACGTTCAATTTCAAGTGTATTGTCATGTGCATTTAAAACTACAAAGTACAGAGAGAATGCAATGAAATGTGCGTTGCCCTGGTCCTCTCTTCTCATAAAAACTATCAATATAATTTGAATAATGTAATAAAACCACAAGATACCAAAACACCAGAGCAAACACCAGCACCCCTTCTCCCGTCCAGCACCAGCATTACATCAACAGCCACCTATCACCCCAACAGCCACCTATCAACCCAACAGCTACCTATCAACCCAACAGCCCCCTATCAACCAACAGCCACCTATCGACCCAACAGCCACCTATCGACCCAACAGCCACCTATCGACCCAACAGCCATCTATTAACCCAACAGCCCTACTGAAACCAAGATCCTAGCAACATTACTGGAACTATACAACTATTTACAGACTTACATAACAACATTGGCTGGGTCTCAAACCACCTTTTAAAATGGATGGTTTTAATATCTTAAGGAGAGAACGACCAACAGGCCATGGAGGCAGACCTTTGTGTGGCACTTTTAATTAATTTTGTCACTTTTTTCAACATTTTGTTTTAAATTAATTGTCAATAAACTAGGGTTGTCAATCGATTAAAAAAAATATTTAATTAATTACATACTCTGTGATTAAT
>NC_050175.1:6304787-6314787 GCF_008315115.2 Sander lucioperca
GTTGTTGTATTGGACTATAGTCCCCTGGCGATAAGGTTATATAAATTTGTGTGTCATCCGCATAACTATGGTAACTTAACTTAAAACTTATGTTTTCCATAATTTGAGCCAGTGGAAGCATGTAGATGTTAAACAGGAGAGGCCCCAGAACTGAGCCTTGGGGAACTCCGCACGTCATATTTGTATGGTCAGATGTATAAGTCCCTATAGACACAAAGTAGTCCCTATTCTTTAAATAAGACTCAAACCACTTTAGTACTGAGCCAGAAATGCCAACCCAGTTTTCCAATCGGTGTAGTAATGTCATGGTCGACCGTATCAAATGCAGCTCTGAGATCGAGTAATACTAAGACTGAAATTTTGCCACTATCTGTGTTTAAGTGGATGTCATTAAAGACTTTAACAAGAGCTGTCTCAGTGCTGTGGTGTGGTCGAAAACCCGACTGGAAGGCATCAAAATTGTTGTTTAGTGACAAGAAAAGGTAGAGTTTTTGAGAAACCGTTTTTCCAATGATTTTACTTAAAAATGGAAGGTTTGATATCGGCCTATAGTTGCTCATTAGTGACGTGTCTAGATTGTTCTTTTTTAAGAGTGGCTTAATGACTGCAGTTCTCAGGGCCTGTGGGAAGATACCTGAGAGAAGAGACGTGTTTACAATCTGTAGAAGATCTGTAGCCAAACAATTTGCAACATTTTTGAAAAGGCCCGTTGGTAGAATATCAAGGCAGCAGGAGGAGGTTTTCAGATGTTGTATAATGTCCTCCAGGTTTTTACGGTTAATCATATGAAATTGGGTCATATTGGAATCTGTTTTGCCTGGACACTGTGACAACACATACCCTGTACTCGATATGGAAGCACTGACTGTTTGTCTAATTTTCTGAATTTTGTCATTGAAGATGGAGGCAAAATCATTGCAGGCCTTTGTGGATAAAAGTTCAGATGCTACTGGTACTGGAGGGTTTGTTAACCTATCAACAGTAGCAAACAAAGCACGTGAATTATTATTGTTTTTGGCAATAATGTCCGAGAAGAAGGACCGCCTTGCATTCCTCAGTTCCAAATTATAAGTGCGAAGTCTCTCTTTATAGGTGTTGTAGTGGACCTGGAGATTAGTTTTTCGCCACCTGCGTTCTGCTTTTCGACACTCTCTTTTTTTCTGTTCTTACCAGTATGGCATTTCTCCATGGAGATCTTTTCTTATCAGAGACAGTTTTTACCTTAATGGGAGCAATGGCATCAATAACATTTGTAATTTTACAATTGAAATTGTCTACAAGCTCAGTGACTGAGACCCCAGAGAGGGTGGGTGTGGACGAGAAAAGCTGAATGAATGTTTCACTGGTGTTGTCAGTGATATACCGTTTTCTTATTAACTTTGTTTGGACACTTTTTTGCACAGAGATAGTGCCATTAAAGAAAACACAGGAATGATCAGACAGAGCAGCATCAGTCACCACAACCTTGGAAATGTTCAAACCCTTCGTGATAATCAAGTCCAGAGTGTGCCCCTTGTTGTGTGTGGGCTCCGTCACATGCTGAGTCAGTCCATAGTTCTCAAAAATACAACACAGTTCTTTTGTCCCTCTATCCTGGGGGTTGTCAACATGAATGTTGAAATCACCAGCAATAATTACACAGTCAAAGTTAATACAGATTAAAGACAGCAGTCCACTAAAGCCGTCAAAGAAGGATGCACAGTATTTAGGTGGCCTGTAGATAATTAGAAATATAGGTCGAGAGGGGGACCTTAACTGAAGAGCCACATATTCAAAAGAAGCAAAGTTTCCATAAGCTATTTGAGTACATTGGAACGAGTCGTTAAACAAAATGGCGACTCCACCTCCTTTCTTATTCGCTCTATTCTCACTCATAAAACTGAAGTTAGGGGGAGCTGACTCAATGAGAACAGCATCACTGTTGTTATGGTCTAACCAGGTTTCAGTTAAAAACATAAAATCAACATTGTGCTTAATAATAAAATCATTGATTAAAAATGATTTACCCGCTAAAGACCTGACGTTTAGTAAGGCTAATGTTAGTGTGTTAAAATAATTATCTGTCTCGTTTTTTGGGACAGGCTGTGGCTGATGAGGAATGGATGCTAAATATGCTAAGTTGGCAGCTAAGTGCTTCTTTCTCTTACTTAGTGGATTCACCATTCTTTTTCTATTACCTATCACAACATAGATTGACGAAGAATTGAATACACAGGGCCCAGGCTTGTCCTGGAAAGAGTCATGAGTGCCACTAGGCATGCAGCCTGGGCCCAGCACATATCAGTTAAAGCTTGTTTCATTCTGTACACAAGCATACTTATCAGTCTGGGGAGAAGGAGTTAGCTGCCGTCCTGGAGGGGGCAGAGGTGCCTGGCGTTTTACTGTCAGTGGTTGAGTCCAAACAGGGTCAGTTTGATGCTGGGGGCGAGTGATGGGAGAAGGTAGTGGGGCAAACTTGGTTCCAGCATCTACCAGCTGCTCCATCCGGTCAGTGAACCCCAACATGTGGCAGGGGGAAACAAGGGAAAGGGTGAATGGGGAGAGCGATGGATCCTCAAAGGCGTCGGTGTTGGTAAGGGGGTTTGAGGAGTGTTGGACGGGTGAAAAGGGGGGTTGAGATTTCTCGTCTCCACTCTGTGGTCCTCCATGGTCAAATCTTTGCTCAGGTGGGGGCTGTGGTGGATCACTGCCGCAGTTTGTTGTGTCTTCCTCTTGTTTTGTTTGTGTTGATTTATCTTGTCCTGTGTCCTTGGCCGAGGGAGCAGATGTGTGGTGCAGAAAGTAAAGTAGGCTAGAGGTGAACAGCTTTACTCCTGGCTTGTTAAGGAAAAGTCCATCTGCTTTAAAAAGATGTCTGCGGTCCCAGAAAATGTTAAAATTGTCAATGAACCGCAGAGAGTGGACGGTACATGCAGTTGAAAGCCATTTGTTCAGTGCCAACAGTCTGCTGAATCTCTCAGCTCCTATTCTGACTGGCGGTATAGGGCCACTGATAAACACCTCCGCGTTTAGGGAGCTGTGATCAGCAGATTCATAAAGTCACGATTCAGCATTTCAGACTGTTGCTTTACAACATCATGTGACCCTATATGCAGTATAATGTTTTTCACAGTTGGGTGTGGTGCCATGATATCTGGGATTCTTTGGGCTAAGTCAGACACCATGTCTTTGGGAAAACAGAGAATTTTGGTGTTTTTACTGCTTTTTATGTCTTTTACAGCAGAGTCACCCACAATCAGAGTTTGGTGCCCAGTCGTTAGCTTTCCCTGTAGCTTTTTACTTTTTGAATTGCTCTCAGTCCTTACCCTGCTGTGTGATGATGAGACGCAATCCAGGTCATGTCCAGGGTCCTGCAGCAGAGGAGCAAATCTGTTATCCAGTTGCACACTCAGTTGTTGGGGAGGCATTTTGTTGCTAATTCTCTCTTTTGCAGCTGTCCACGGCTGTGTCCTACTGACTACAGGGGTTGAAGAGGCGCTCTGCCTGGATGGTAATGCAGGCCAGCCGTTCATATCACAAATCTCAGGGCGCTGTGCCCTGCCTGTTAGTCGTCCTTCCCAGGAAAAGGATTTACTCTTAGGCTTTGCACCAAAAGAGTTCCAGGGAGAACTACCACTTGTTGATTTGTTACTTATTCCACAGCCCTCCTGTTTGTCCGTAGTCTTGCTGGTGCTAGTTAGCCGTGTGTTGGCATGCTTCTGTCCATTGTTTTGGGTCAATGGTAAAGTGGTGTCATTCCCACATGATCCGTTCACTTCCAGGTTTACTTCTAACCGTTGAATTTTGGTTTCCAGAATAACAATCTTCTGAAGGAGTTTGTAGTAGTCCTCCATGGAGAAGGGAGGCATCTTGCTGCTAATTAGCTTTAGCTACAATCACTTTAGGACAGGCTTGAGCTATTGGTAGGCCACGCTCACGCAGAAAAATGTTGAAATATGGCAATAGCCTACTATGTCTACAAAAAATGTATAGTCCAGTGATTTATAAGTATCCAAGAGCCGCTGCTCATAGTTTCTCTCAGAGGAAAAGTAGGATTATCAGCAGAAATATGCAAGCAGAGGCAGGAGCAAGCAGCAAAGCGTCTGCACTGTAAGAAGCAGGAAGCAAAAGAGTAATTGTGGTAATTGTTGGAACAGTGGAAAGATGAACCAAGACGGCTTTTGATTTATTTAGTTTCTGTCCACTTTGAATGAAGTGTGTTTTACAATGATAAAAGTCCTGATTATTTACATGGAGTCTGGTGGGTTGGGTGATATATATATACACAGTATATATAAATAAATATGATTTTATTCAGATTTTACTCTGTTGCCTTGTTTCCAGATGAGAGCAACAACCTCTCTGTAGACGTCCCGGTGTAGGCTGATACCTCCACGCAGGATGTGGCCGTCAGATCGCCATGACAACCCTCATCTGCAGTTCTCTTTTCCTGTTTTTAACAAACATGACTTCTTTATCTCATCATTAGAGGAAACTTTACACGAGTCTAAAACCAGAGAGGCTGACGTGTCTTCACACATTATTCAGAGATAAGTGTGTGTGTGTGTGTGTGTGTGTGTGTGTGTGTGTGTGTGTGTGTGTGTGTGTGTCTTGCTACACTTATTAGATTGTACTATGTATTCATGTCATTTGATTTATATTGTATTCAAATTATATTTATTGAAATTTATTGAAAAAGATTCTGGTACAGGATATACAATCCTCTATTCCAGACTCTAAAAGACACAAAAACACACACACACATATATATATATATATATACATACATACATATATACACATACATACATATATACACATACATACATATATACACATACATATATGCACATTCACATCTTAACATTTTATAAAAACAACTTTTGACAGGCAAACTGCATCCAGCCTATTCTGTACAAGCTTATACACCTGAATCATATCTCCTCTGTATCTCCTAAATTTGAGAGTCGGTAAACTTAATTTCCTCAATCTATCTTCATAAGACATGTTTTTCATTCCTGGAATTAATTCAGTAGCTCTTCTCTGGACCCTTTCATTTTTTTCTACATATTTTAATTTATATGGACACCAGACGGAGCTTGCATATTCAAGGTGAGATCTTACCAGGAATTTGTACAAAGGTAAAAATATATCCTTGCATACATTTTGAAAAGTTCTTTTGATTATTGCAATCATAGATGTAGCTTTTTTAACTTTATCAGAAATATGTGTGTGGAATTTAAGTGAACCATCCACCACAACACCTACGTCCCTCTCCTCTTGTACTGGATTAACTACTATATCCCCAACTACATAAGTGGATACAGTATCATTTTATTTCCCAATAATTACATTTTTACACTTTTCGGGATTCATCTTTAATACCCACTGGCCACACCATTTTCCCATGCTACTTAGATCTTCTCGAAGATGGGCTCGGTCTGTGTCACTTGTTATTATTCTGAAAATATTAGTATCATCCGCAAAAAGGTAAACATCAGACTGTATCATATCTGGCAGATCGTTTATATATATCACAAAGAGAACAGGGCCCAAGACTGATCCCTGTGGGACCCCAGATGTCACCGGCTTCCAGTCTGAGGCGGCACCATTCACTACCACCTGTTGTTTTCTATTGTGCAAAAAATCCTGTATCCAATAAAGAACTCTGTTGTCTAAACAATAGGATTTTAACTTTGATAGCAGTCTTTTATGAGGAACAGTGTCAAAGGCTTTTTGAAAGTCCAGATATACACAGTCAACTGTCTGTCCTCTATCCAAAGCTTGTGACCATTTGTCAAGAACTGTGAGTAACTGAAGAGAAGCTGGCCGCCCGGATATGAAGCCATATTGTTTACTACTAAATAATGTATTACTTTTCATATGGTTGACTATATATGTCCTTATAAGTTTTTCCATTGTCTTGCTAACAACTGACGTCAAACTAACTGGTCGATAATTTCCAGCTAGAGATTTATTTCCTTTTTTAAAAATTTTACTAATTTGAGCCTCTTTCCAGTAATTGGCTAAAACTGAATCCTCTAATGATTTGTTAAATAGTACAGTTAGCGGTTCAGCAATCTCAATCACCGGTTCCTTCAAAATCCTAGGGTGTATCCAATCCGGTCCAGGGGATTTATATACATTCATTTTCTGTGAAAGCCGTTTTGTATTTTCTACTGTTATTTTAAGATTTTCTGTTTGCTGAACTTCCAACCTTGGTACGTTGGGTATCTGCCCGTCAGGCTCTTCAACAAATACACTGCAGAAGTATTCTGACAATATATCTGCCTTTTCTATATCTTTCTCTGTTTTTAAAGGATTAGTATTATTCTGATTGCAATATTGATCACCCACTGCTGTTTTTATTTGTGTCCTTTTATTTATGTAGTTCCATATAACCTTTGATTTATATTTAGATTGCTTGGCCAATTCCTCTTCATATTTTCGCTTTAAATTTCACGTTCTCATCCTTACAATATTACGAACTTTCCGATAAGCCTGCTGTATTTCTGGTTTTTTACTGCGTAATGCTTTCCTTCCAAGATTATTTTTCTCTTTGATTTTTGTTTTTGTAATGTCATCTAATGGAAAAGAGTATTTTTTATTATACTTATGGGACCTCATTTTAGCAAGAGGTACAAACTTCTCTATTTCCTTCAACTTAGACTTTATTAGTACCCATTTCTTATTAACATCAAAATGAGATAGATGTGATATCCAATCAAAATTCTCTAATTCCCTACGTGCTTAATCATAATTGGCCTTATTGTAGTTCCTTCTTATGGGTACGTTATTTAACATTTGTGTATAACAAATTACCTTAAACAACAGGACACAATGATCATTTTTGCCTAAAGGGCTTAGATATTGAATATCATCTATCATATGTTCCTCATTCGTTATAATAAGATCCAATACATGTGGTGTATCACCACCTCGCCACCTTGTTGGCTCTAAAACATGTTGGAACAACCATACATTTTGAATACAGTCCAAGAACCTGTTTTCTAATGATATGGGGTTATTTCCATTCACTTCTAATAATCTCCAACCTATATTTGGCAAATTAAAATCCCCCAGAATTAATTTGTATGGATGTTTAATAGTCGACACTTCTTCTAGTAAAACCAAAAGATTATATTTGTTGCTCTCTATTCCAATATCTGACCTGTAAATTAATCAAATAATCAAAATCTCATCATTGCTGCATTTAATCTTAACAAAAATACTTTCAAACTTCTCAAACGTTATGAAGTTGATCCGCATTGGTGTATGAACATAATTGTATTAACTTTACAATAAAACACAGATACAGATCATCTGCAAACTGCCAAATATGGGACAGAGCCTTTCCAGCTGCTGCTCCACGACGGTGGAAGCTGCTGCCTTCACATATCAGATGGTCTCCCTCCATTTCTGTTTTTATATCTGGGATAAAGACCCATTATAACTCTCTAATCTCTCTATCTGGTCTCATCATGTCATCATTCTGGGTTTGGGAACTGCTGCTTGTTGTTGGTGTTGGGATCTTCTTTTTGGGTTTTGATATTTACATTTTAATGTTCTTTAATTCATCACTTTGGTCAGATTAATGTGTTTAAATGTGCTCTAGAAATCAACTTTACTTTCTGAAAGTTAACATGAGAAACATTTTACAGACCCAGAGATATGTTGCTTATAATAATTAATCAGAAATCACAATCAGAACAAGTTTTATAGTTCATTAATAATGTTTATTATACAGATGATAGATTATATATATAGACCAAGATATAATAACAAGTTTATAACACTGACAACACTGCAAGATGCAAGTATTATAAATGCATTAAAGACAATTCATATTCCTTCATATATAATATACAACATCACATAATCTTCAGATTTAAAATACAACATCTGGAACACACACACACACACACACACAGACACACACAGACACACACACACACACAGACACACACACAAATTAAGGTAAAATCAATTGTAATAAAACTCTTAGGTGACAGTAATGTTAAAAAGTGAATTCCCAACATGTTAAACTATTAAACCAATACCCCCCCCCCCCCCCCCCGCCCCCCCTCCACAAGCATCCACACCAACATCAAGAAAAGATCAATTAACTCAATATATATACAATATAATATCATCTGTACATATGTATATAAACAACATACTAATACAGACGATAAGGGAACATCTGCACCCTGTCAGGATCAAAGGTTCCCTTCTAACATTCAAAACTTATTTTATATTATTATAATAATAATCATTGGGTATTTATTTTATATTATTATAATAATAATCATTGGGTATTTATGTCTTATTTCCCATCATTTCTGTTTGTTGTTTCTGTAATCTCTCTCTCTGTCTTTTGTGTTCTAGTTTAAATGTTTTCTCTGAATGAATGTGTCCCAATCGTTGTTTTAAAGCCAGTGTATACCAGACTGTATTAAAGCCAATGATGAAATGATCATATATGCATATTAAGTGTGTGTGTGAGCTGAAAGCTGCGCTCCTCTCCGTGTCCTCAGGTTCACAGCGACTACAGCAGCACAGAGCATCAGCAGCAGGACACTGAGCACTGAGCATCGCACTTTGAAGAAGGTGGAGTAAATCCCAAAGGGCTCCATGTACACTAACACAGTTCTCTCTGTTGACACACACTGGTCACCATCTGGGTTAGAAACTGCACATCAGTACTCCCCTGCGTCTCTCACTGAGATATTAGAGATAACCAGGCTCCCATTGTTATCGTACCAGCTCACTCTGCTCATGCTCTGATTAGACGCTACATTAAATATTCGTCCCTCTGTTCGGTTCGACTTTATAAACCAACCTTGCAGCTTACCCTTTCCCCAATCTCTGCATCTGAGAGTGACTTCTTCTCCCTCTGAGAAGAGCTCTACATCAGGGGGGCCAAATTTGGGACACGCAGCCAGTAAATACTGTTGCACTCTCATAGAGACTTCACAGGAGTACTGACCTGTGTGATTTAACATTAGAGATGAAAACACCAGCGAGTAGTTTTGGTCTACTGAAGGAACAGTCTGGTTTTGTAGTTCTAGTTCAGTGTAAGAGCGTGTTTTTGGATTCAACTTCATCCAACGTGGGGGCTGTTCATCAGTGGAGTCAGTGATAGTGCACGGCAACACAGCGGTCTCTCCTACTGAGCCGTAGATTACCTCAAACTGTATCAACCGTACAGCGTGACTGCTAACACACTGCTGTTGGTTCATCACCAGACATCTGTACCGTGTAAAGTCTGTTGCTGTGAAGTTGGAAACACGAAGAGCTGATGTGTTTGTCACCACTTGGTAGTTTTCTCTATCATTGTCCATCACTGATGTCGTATTGTCCCCAAAAACTCTGCTCCATGTTTCTTGCTCATATCTAGAGTCCTGTTTGAACCACTGGACATCCAGATTATCAGCTGCTCCCTTACATGGCAGGTCCACTGTTTTTCCAATTCTCACTTCGATAAATGTCCAATCTGTTGTAGTACAAACAGTAATAGTGATGTTGTTCTCATGCGTCACGTTGCCCTCAGTCCAACACTCCTCTCGGTACCGGCCGGAGTCTGAATGTGTCAGGTTGAGGATGATGTAAGAAGAAGTATCCACATCGATGTCAAGTCGTTGTTCCAGGTCTTCAGGTACTGAGGAGCTGTTGGACCAGAGGTCAGAGGTGTTCCACAGGACAAGCTTCTCCTCACCAACAGATCTGGAGATCAGGCAGGAGTTGGTGTTCTCGGGGAGGTTGAAGGTGTAAGAGGTCCTTTCCTTTTGGATTAAGATGCGTTCTTGTGCATGGATGTTGTTGATGAGAGCAAACAGCAGGAAGGAGAGCTCTGTGACTGCAGCCATTCTGCTCCGAGGTCGACAAACACTGACACCACTCAGCTCATATACTCTACACCAACCCTCATCAGCAGCTGCTCTTTATCTGGTACACACATGACTTCTTTATCTCAGCATCAGGGACACACACACACACACACACACACACACACACACAC
>NC_050175.1:6317287-6327287 GCF_008315115.2 Sander lucioperca
GGGTCTCTGTTGAATAGTCTTACCCCCCCCACAACATTTAGGCATTAGTTCATAGTATAAGTCTTTACATGCAAAATGGTTGACAAGTTGTCATAATATGTCAAGCATATTTCTATACATTTCCATTAGACTTTTTTTCTAAATCTGTCCTGAATTGGTAAATTGCTCCCAGGTGAATCTTGACTTTCTCTAACGAAGGTGCATCTCATGAACCATCAACTGGCAAATATATATATATATATATATATATATACAATACAATATACAGTAAGTATACTTTAAACAGTGAAATGTTATCTTACTCAATTTTGTGTTTTGCATTACTATATTTTTTCCACATAGGACTGCAAGACAACTTCACAGGGGTGGCAGAGGGCTCCTTTTCACACCTGAACAGGAGGAGGCTATTTGCACCATGGTTGTAGAACCCTCCAAACTCCCACATACTGTACACTAAGGTGTATCCTACAATTTACAATAATTGTCATCAAAACTTTAGCCATAGTTTACATCAGAACATCCCTCCAGATTACAATGTTATATTGACAACATGACTAAGCTATTTGACGGTCTTATCCGTACACAATGACACAAGGACTTGTCTTTCTGAGGGCACTGACATGTTCATTGACACAGATATTAACTTTTGAGAGATGAACTAAGGATTTTGAGCAACAGACTGGCTTTTGCAGGTCATCCCTGGTGTTTTGCTATTTGTACAAATTGTTTTGAGAAATGCACGTACTGTTTGGCAAATGTCGAGGATGATTCAAGAAATGTACCAAAGCGACTGAGAAAAACTGTAACATCTAAAGGGCCCTATCTTGCACTCAGCGCAATTGACTTTGTACACCGATGCATGTATCATTCCTATTTTGCACCAGACACACAGCTGACTTTTCCCTCCACAGACTCACGTCGGTAAATTAGGGAATGAACTTGCGCTCCCGGGGGTGGTTCAGCAAAAAGAGGAGGCGTGTTCAGGCACAAACGTTCCCTGGTGCTATTTTGCAGTTTCAGATGGTGCTAGTCTAGTCTAAAGTCAGTGGTCTGTCAGTGGTCTGTCAAATATGACCTTGTTTTACACAACATTTCCATGAATCATGGATGTGTTGATGACATAAATGAGGAAATATTAGAGGACTTAAGGAGACGTGATGTTGAACTGCATGTGCCGATGCCACTTAACCCAAATGCCCCAGCAGCAGCAGCATGGGAGAGGAGAGACAGAAGTTCATCTCGGTCTAATGTTAGAGTACATTGCAAAAATATCACCATGCATTCATAACCTCGTGATTCAGTGAGAGTGAGCCCAAGACATCAGAAAGTATGTTTTTGTTACCAAAACACCAAACACTACCTCCCCATTGTTTCTTTAACAAACATTTACAACAGTTGAAACACATTTGCAATCAAACGGTAAGCAGACAAGTCTCTCAGGCATTAAAGGGTCAAGTGACGCTAGAGTCTCTGTATCGCTGCGGACCGTGTGGCTACAGCTAAGCTAAAATCTATAACAGCAGAAGCGGTTTTCAGCAGTCTCAGTTAGTTCAGAGCTCAGTCTCTACTGGCTGCCATTCTGGTGTTGTAGATCATCAATTCCGCTTGCTTTAGCTGGCGATCACGGCAGCTTTTAGAACAGTCTCTCCTTTCAACTCTCATCGTTTGCCGCTCGTCAACTCGTGTTCCTCTTTACTTCCGATGTTGTCTCCTTTTGCCTCCGGGCACATTGGTTCCACCCACTTTACCAATCGTCCGTTTCAAACAGCTGCTTGGAATTTAAACAGTTTTTCTCCAGTTTGACTTCACACAGACCCACTTCAGTGTCTTCATGATGTTTAAATGGTGATGTGATAACAACATGGAAGCTACAGAGGGTTTAAACAGCACGGTGATAGCTGTTTCCAGTATTTAATCCCAGTGTGAAGCTTGATATTACTGATTAAGTCCCTAAAACC
The DNA here is from genome assembly GCF_008315115.2 of Sander lucioperca. Taxonomy (NCBI): domain Eukaryota; kingdom Metazoa; phylum Chordata; class Actinopteri; order Perciformes; family Percidae; genus Sander; species Sander lucioperca. Next base: position 6,319,246 of record NC_050175.1, read on the forward strand.
ACTCAAATGTTGTTTTACCTGCCTTGTTATTGAGTTAAAGATAATCTGGGTCACTCCACACAGACAGCAGGGAACACTAACAACCTGATATCATGTTACACATTACATGTCAGCTAAAATATTTATACAAAATGTGAATTATTACAAGTTTCTTAACCAATTAACCATTAACATTTGCTTCTGTCCGCCATGTTTTAACTTGTGTAGACAATAAAATGACGGACTTTATCTATTTGTGCCTTTGTAGATGAAATTTTGTACAATAAAAAGTAAAAAAAATCAAAAATCAACAACTTTTCGAGCTTTATTGATTGTGTGTGTGTGTGTGTGTGTGTGTGTGTGTGTGTGTGTGTGTGTGTGTGTAGTACTATGTTTTCCTCTGAATTAGAAGTACACAGTAAGTCAGTAGTATACAGTGGGGTTGCATATTCCAGTTTTTTACAACTGTTTCCACCCTAAATCTTTACATGTCGGCCTAACATGACTTTAGAAACCTCTCACTCAAACTACACCCCCAATCTCCAAAACCAGGAGTTATTTCTCAGACTTTCACTCAGTTTTCGTTTGCATCAAACACTTTTTTATCAATAACATTTTTTATTTATTTTGGTAATGCAACACCATAAACACATATACATGGTACAAATGTAATACATGTATTTCACATTTAAAAATACAAACATTACAAAATAAAATAACTAAATAAAATAAAACTAATAAAAGGCAGCCAAAAAAGGAAACAACGCAGCATCCTGGTACCCTTAACATACACACTGTTACCCACAAATATAAACACACATATGTGTGCCTGCACATCCATAATTATCCTCAATCCACCAATGCCCCACCTCCCCTCTAAAAGTCAATAGTAATACTATATTCAAAAGACATCCATGCTTGTCTGTTATTGCTTGGAATATTCTGCACCCTTTCGATCAGAAGTTCAAAGGCCTCTATCTCTGTCATAAGTTTAAGCCAGTGCGTAATGTCTCGTCTATTTGGACTCTTCCAGTTACGCAAAATTAGTCTGGCAGCTACAATAAAACCTGTTAACATCAGTCCAGCTGATTTAGTAAGGCCTGAGGGCATGAGGGACCTATCCCCTAACAGGCATAACATTAAACACTTTTTATCAGTTATCAAATTACTATTCTCTACCTAAGACACAAAAATCTAACAAGAAGAGACTTGCTTTCCTCCTCTAAACACAGCCAATCACAATGCAGCACTTATTCACCAGGTCACCCCTCCCCCCCCCCTCCTAGAGATGGGAGATACGGCTAACGTTAGCTCGACAGCAGGCGTTGCTTGCATGCGTGGTAAGTTTCAGTTCCAGTGAAATGTTATCCATCAGATCGCCATGCCAACCGGTATCAGCAGCTGCTCTTGTCCTGTTTTTAACCAACATGACTTCTTTATCTCATCATCAGAGGAAACTTTGCAGCATCAGCTCTCTATCCAGTAATCAATGTCCTTTACACAAGTCTAAAACCATAGAGGATTACGGGTCTTCATACACACACACACACACACACACACACACACACACACACACACAGATACACCACACACACACACACACACACACGCACACACACACACACACACACAGACACAAACACACACACACACACAAACACACACACACACACACACACACACACACACAGATACACCACACACACACACACACAGACACACAAATGTACACACACACACAAACATACACAGACACACACACACACACACACAGACACACACACACACAGACACAGATACACACACACACAGACACACACACACACACACACACACACACACACACACAGACACACACACAGAGACACACACACACACACACACACAGACACACACACTTTAGCTGAAAGTTAGTGAACATATATGGTATTTATATAGAGAAAGCTCAGAAAGATTTTTTGTATACAAACACCAAATAAGAATGAATCAATTATACCCTGTACCGTTTGAGAGAAACAGGTAAAAGAGCAAATATACCAACATGTCCAGGTAAGATGTCTGAGATTATATACACAGCTATAAAAACAAAAATGTGAAAAACACTATATGTTTACAATAGTAAAACTGCATTCTTACTGTTTTTCAGAAAGTAATGGAGGTGAAAGCAATGGAAACACCACATTCATTAGTATTTAGAGATGATGAAGACATCCAATGTGATGAAGAGAACTTGCTGCATGATGCTGGAGAGAGGCAGGATTAGTCACTATTCTTTGTTACTGTTATGTACCTTTAGTTTGTTTTCCAGTAATTCCATAAATAACTAGAGACAACATACTATATTGAAGCAAACTGCTGATCTTCATTCCTTCTTGTTTACCTTGCGTAAAAATTGGTATATTATAAAATATATATATCTTTTCCTTAAAGAAACTTTTGAGTAGTGTCAAGTCACTCAAATTGTTCAAACTGTAAAGATGAGAAAGTTTGTAATTTCATTGACGCTAGTGTTTTTACTCTCAGTGGCCCTCATTTATCATTCTTGCGTAGAAATGGGCGTATATGTTGGCGTAAGATTATGCTTACACTCCTCTCACCGCCTGATTTATGAAGCTATGCGTACCTTTGAAATCCAGGTGTACGCAATACCTGCCCTTGATAAATGCCGCGGCTGAAAATGATCATCATTAGAATAACACGCCCCTATATATTCAAGTCTCCGCTTCCCCCACGCCCTCATATTACGCCATGGACACACGAAAGATGGCAAAGAAGAGAAACTTCTCCGACGTGGAGATCGAGACCATCACCAGGGAAGTGGAAAGAAACAAAATTGTTTTATTTGGGAACTTAAAGTGTGGGATTAAAAGCGCCCACAAAAACAAAATATGGACCCAAATTACGAGTTCTGTTAATAGTGTGGGGGTTGAGAAGCGCACTCCAGCAGAGGTAAGAATGTTTTATTGCTTAATATAGACCAATAGTGATCAAGTTAAGCATGAGTTTTCTTGTTTATTGTAGGTGAAGATAGGTCAGATATAAAGATCGCCACAAAGAGGCGCGTCTCAGCACTGAAGAGGAGCCAGAGTCAGACTGGGGGAGGCCCACCGGATCCAAGCCTCCAGCTGACACCGAATGAGGCGCGGGTGGCAGCCCTCATCGGAAGGGCGTCTTTAGAAGGTATCACCGGTGGGGGAGATACCGACGACATTCATGGTAAGTAAACTTAAATTTGATAGACCAATAAAAAAAACTCACACATAAGTCCATAGTTAACTCATTTTATTTAAATTTTGCTCTATTGTTTTGCAGATGATGGCACTGCAGGCCCCAGCGCCATCGAGGCATCTCCCCCTCAGCCCATCCAGGAGCCTGAGCAGGTGCAAGCCGAGGCCCGTCCACCAGCCTCCCGTGCGCCACGGCCAAGGGTCCTGACGGATGAGGTCCTGGAAAGACAGACAGAAATTTGTAGACTACTGGTCGAAATTAACCATTCATTAGTGTCAATAAATACGACATTAAAGCAAATAAATGAAAACTTAAAAAAATAAAACAATGAAAACGAAGTCTGTTATTTTAACTTACCCTTAAAACCGCCGAACAAGGTCCCGTCTGAGCTGAACAGCTCCTAAAGCCGGTGGTGCTGCCCACTGCTCCACTGGCACTTCTGGGTCTGGGGCCAGCGCGTCAAATGGCACACGGTTTATCTCAGCCATGTTGTGCAAGACGGCACATGCCAAAATGATGTTGCACACCTTCTCTGGCGAATAGAGCAACGTGCCCACCGCGTGTGCCAGGCAGAGCCATCTACCTTTTAGGAGCCCCACGCAGCGCTCCACAGTGGCTCGTGTTCGTGCGTGCGCGTGGTTGAAGTTGCGCTCCTGATGCGTCACGGGGTTTGGCACAGGGGTGATCAAAAAGTCCAAAAGAGGATAACCCCTGTCACCTAAGGGGAAAAGAGAGGTTAGGAAGCAAATATATTTTGCAAAATAAATTTGCTCTTAGTACTCACCTAAAAGATAACCATGACCCCTCAATGCGCCCTCCTGCAGCCGTCTGCGCACGCTGCTGTGCTCAGAAATGAAGGCATCGTGGGTGCCTCCGGGCCATCGTGCCACAACATTTAATAGGCAGAGTCTGGCATGACAAATAATTTGCACATTGACTGAATGATAATTTTTGCGGTTGATGTAATCATTAACCGATGGTGGTTTCAGACGCACGTGGGTACAGTCAATTGCACCTATGACATTTGGAATCCCTGCAATCTCATAAAACCCCCTTTTAATCATTGTTTGCTGGGCATTGTCGTATGGGAATTGGATGTAGTGTGGGATGAGAGTCCTGATGGCAGCCAGCACGGATGACAGCATGCGGCTCATGGTGGGTTGGGATATGCCAGACCTGTCAGCAATCTCCCGTTGAAAGGTTCCAGTGGCCAAGAACCCAGTGTGGAGAGAACCTGGACTGGAACAGGTAAGGCCCTTGACCGCCGGGTCTCACGTTGGAGATAGGGCTCCAGGTTATTGCACAGCTCCAGGAGAAGATGCCTTGGAAGACGAAATCTGCTCATCAGCCATTCATCTGATTCATTCAGAAGATCTCGCCTATCCTGAAATACTCTTTCCCTTCTCAAGGGCGCATAGTATGCGTCTTCTAAAAGTGCCAGGTCAGCCATCATTGAGATTGGTGTACGGTGGAAATCCAGTTTAAATAGCTTTTTGGATGAGCAAATGACCTATCACAATGCATTATTTTACACCACGTGTTTTGAAACAATTAGCATTTAATGTCGTATCACGTCACATGTATTGGGGTGTACAATGATGATGTGATGTGGAGTACCATTCATTCACATTAATAATTGCATGACAATTTGTAATATTCTTCTTCTTATTATGATTTTTATTATTAATGACGCTTATTGTTATTTAGAAGACGAATGTCGTTATTATTAGTATTTGTATTGATATTATTATTATTTAAAAGAAGAAGAATGTCATTTTTATTATTTTGTCAGTCTGAATTATTTTTTGGTCATTGAAAGCCTTTCATTACTGAACCCAGTCCGTGCGCACCTGCCGGGCCTAACCCTGAAACGTCAGTTAAAGCGCACAGGCTCGCAACTGAAGGAATACATATGCCTACAAATCAAATGCTTTGGTAAAGTCACACAAATTAAACATTGAAGTCCATGTTGCACAAAAATAAACACTGAAGTTTATAATTACTATGTTGTTGGTTTTTTACAGTGGGTCATAATATATCATATCTTTTAGTTTGTCAGTGTGTTTTGTGGTGTTAGGAATTGTTTTTCTGCGCATTTCCGCACTAACTCAAAACGTGCGTACGTGTACACCACCTCCTAAGCTGGCGTAGGATTTGAGCGTGCCGTACGCCAACGTCCATATTGATAAATCTCAAAGTCACCGTGGTTTTGGGTGTACGCCAGGTGTACGCTGGAAATTTGGTGTACGCACTTTTCATAAATGAGGGCCAGTGTGTGTGTCTGTGTGTTCTGAGTGACAGTGTATGTGTCTGTGTGTGTGTGTGTGTGTGTGTGTGTGTGTGTGTCTCAGTGTGTGTTATCTCAGTGAGGATTGCTCTGAGTGTTTCTCTGCACTGAGGCTGTTCTGAGACGAGTGTTAAGAGTTGTGTTGCTGTGAATGAGTTTTACAGGTGATGTGAACTGTTTAGTTCAGGTGACTGTTGGTAGTGCAGACTGAAGTTAGAGTTTTGCACATGTGACTCCAGTTGTGCCCACTGTCATTTAGCAATCGAAAAAAAACTGTATTGCTTGAAATGTTCTGCACCCTTTCGATCAGAAGTTCAAAGGCCTCTATCTCTGTCATAAGTTTAAGCCAGTGCGTAATGTCTCGTCTATTTGGACTCTTCCAGTTACGCAAAATTAGTCTGGCAGCTACAATAAAACCTGTTAACATCAGTCCAGCTGATTTAGCAAGGCCTGGGGGCATGAGGGACCTATCCCCTAACAGGCATAACATCAAACACTTTTTATCAGTTATCAAATTACTATTCTCTACCTAAGACACAAAAATCTAATAAGTGACTTGCTTTCCTTCTCCAAACACAGCCAATCACAATGCAGCACTTATTCACCAGGTCACCCCCCCACTCCTAGAGATGGGAGATACGGCTAACATTAGCGCAATAGCAGGCGTTCGTTGCATGCGTGGTTAGCTGCAGTTCCAGTAAAATGTTTTTTTTATTATTATTTTTTGGGCTTTTCCCCTGTAATAGTCAGGACAGCTAGGTGAGAGAGAGAGGGAAGACATGCAGGAAATTGTCACAGGTCGGACTCAAACCCTGGACCTCTGCATTAAGGCATAAACCTCTAAGTATATGTGCACCTGTTCTACCCACTGAGCCAACCCAACCACAGTTCCAGTAAAATGTTATCCGTCAGATCACCATGACAACCATCATCAGTAGCTTATCTTTTTCTGTTTTTATCAAACATGACTTCTTTATCTCATCATCAGAGGAAACTTTGCAGCATCAGCTCTCTATCTAGCAATCAATGTCCTTTACACAAGTCTAAAACCATAGAGGATTACGGGTCTTCATACACACACACACACACACACACACACACACACACACACAGAGAGACACAGACACACGCACACACACAGAGACACACACAGACACAGATACACCACACACACACACACACACACACAGACACACAAATGTACACACACACACACAAACATACACAGACACACACACAGAGACACACACACACACACACAGACACACTTTAGCTGAAAGTTAGTGAACATATATGGTATTTATATAGAGAAAGCTCAGAAAAACTTTTTGTATACAAACACCAAATAAGAATGAATCAATTATACCCTGTACCGTTTGAGAGAAACAGGTAAAAGAGCAAATATACCAACATGTCCAGGTAAGATGTCTGAGGTTATGTACACAGCTATAAAAACAAAAATGTGAAAAACACTATATCTTTACAATAGTAAAACTGCATTCTTACTGTTTTTCAGGAAGTAATGGAGGTGAAAGCAATGGAAACACCACATTCATTAGTATTTAGAGATGATGAAGACATCCAATGTGATGAAGAGAACTTGCTACATGATGCTGGAGAGAGGCAGGATTAGTCACTATTCTTTGTTACTGTTATGTACCTTTAGTTTGTTTTCCAGTAATTCCATAAATAACTAGAGACAAAATACTATATTGAAGCAAACTGCTGATCTTCATTCCTTCTTGTTTACCTTGCGTAAAAATTGGTATATTATAAAATATATATATCTTTTCCTTAAAGAAACTTTTGAGTAGTGTCAAGTCACTCAAATTGTTCAAACTGTAAAGATGAGAAAGTTTGTAATTTCATTGACGCTAGTGTTTTTACTCTCAGTGTGTGTGTGTCTGTGTGTTCTGAGTGACAGTGTGTGTGTGTGTGTGTGTCTGTGTGTGTGCGTGTGTGTGTGTGTCTGTGTGTGTGTGTGTGTGTGTCTCAGTGTGTGTGTGTGTGTGTGTGTGTGTGTGTGTGTGTGTCTGTGTGTGTGTGTGTGTGTGTGTGTGTGTCTCAGTGTGTGTTATCTCAGTGAGGATTGCTCTGAGTGTTTCTCTGCACTGAGCCTATTCTGAGACGTGTGTTAAGAGTTGTGTTGCTGTGAATGAGTTTTGCAGGTGATGTGAACTGTTTAGTTCAGGTGACTGTTGGTAGTGCAGACTGAAGTTAGAGTTTTGCACATGTGACTCCAGTTGTGCCCACTGTCATTTAGCAATCGAAAAAAAACTGTATTGCTTGGAATATTCTGCACCCTTTCGATCAGAAGTTCAAAGGCCTCTATCTCTGCCATAAGTTTAAGCCAGTGCGTAATGTCTCGTCTATTTGGACTCTTCCAGTTACGCAAAATTAGTCTGGCAGCTACAATAAAACCTGTTAACATCAGTCCAGCTGATTTAGTAAGGCCTGGGGGCATGAGGGACCTACCCCCTAACAGGCATAACATTAAACACTTTTTATCAGTTATCAAATTACTATTCTCTACCTAAGACACAAAAAT
>NC_050175.1:6329787-6347287 GCF_008315115.2 Sander lucioperca
AGAGAGGAGGAGGAGGAGAAGGAGCAGGCGCAGAGAGGAGGAGGAGGAGGAGATGAAGAGGAGTCGCAGAGAGGAGGAGGAGGAGGAGGAGGAGATGTAGAGGAGTCGCAGAGAGGAGGAGGAGGAGATGAAGAGGAGGCGCAGAGAGGAGGAGGAGGAGGAAGAGGAGGAAGAGAAGATGTGGAGGTGCAGAGAGGAGGAGGAGGAGGAGATGAAGAGGGGGACAGGAGGAGGCTGTAAGGAGAACAGAGATCCTGGAGATCTGGATAGGAACTGGAGAACACAGAACCTGAAGAGAGAACACAGACGGTGAGAACAGATGCTCTTTACACTTTAATGCTGTGATGAGAAATGTTATGTAGAGATTGATGTGTCGCTAAACTTATTAAAAAAATGTAATTATGTCTATAACTGACCCCACACAGAGTGAAACGTATCTATGGAAACATTGGAGCACATGTCTGTCTCATGAACTTCAATGTATAGAATTTGTATGTCTTGTCTTTGTTGTGTTTTACATATTTCTCTACTGATATGGACCAGTGTGTCTGTGTTGCCGGATTAACAACCTTTAAAACCTTTTCATGGTAAGAATTCACACTATTGTTATCCCAATCTTTATCATTGTTTTTGACCTGACTTCTTCCACACGTTTTTTGGCCTTCTGCATACGTTCAGCTACAGAAACCATTCCCATTTTAAAATGTTCAGCTCTTTAAGGACATTGTGGAATGGATTGTACTTGTTTCTACCTCTTCTGTATTTTAATAGGCTTGGGAAAAATAATCGATTCTTAGATGCATCGCGATTCTCTCTAGAACGACTCGATGCTCGATTCTGATAAGTTAATAGTAAGTATATATATATAAATAATAATAAGCTTATTTTTTTTTATTTTTTTTTTAAATGTGTTGATTTTTATTTAAAAGTTACTGTCAAGGTCAAGGTAAACTTTATTATCCCACAAGGGGAAATTCATGTGGTCATTCATTACGCGTCCTCGTCACAACATATTCTCTAAACATATAGACACCACAGACAAGCCAATAAGCATGTATCGAAAAGAGAATAATACTACAGAAATGACAATGACAGAAATCAACAATAACAATACAAAAAAATAAACAATACTACAAAAAAGACAAAGACAATCCGATGTCTGACATTTACGATACAAAAAGAAAAAAAACTATAAAATTATCATCAGGTAGCTAAACATTTTAAAAATAATAAGAAAAATTAAGATCTACCATCCAGTTAAAGTGCCAGTGCGGAATTAAAGTGCCTGTGATGTGCTTGGTCATTATACAGTCTGATCCCTGTAGGCACAAATGATTTATTGTACCTTTCTGTTCTAATTCTCTGTTGTAAAATTCTACCAGTTGACCTATTGCTTCTCATAAATTTATGGTGAAGAGGGTGAGTAGGGTCATTAAGGATTTGGTCAGTCTTTTTTAAGATAAGCTCATTGTACAACTGAGCTGCCGACACCTGGTCAATTCCGATGATCCTACTGGCCATCTTGATCAATCGCTGCAATCTCTTTTGGTCCTTAACATGCATGTTACCAAACACACAGATAAGGCCAAAAGACAGAACACTCTGGAGGATACTTTTGTCTCCAGACAAGTACAAATCAGAAAACAGAGTGACTGAAAGAGGATGGGATAATGGACAACAACTTAGAGTTTAGGCAAGAGTGCAGAAAAAAAACACACAAAAATGGCCAAAGGGAAAAAAAATGTAATTTTGTACTTTATACACATGATCCAGTAAGACATACATAAAATAATTAGGCAAAACACATATAGGCTGTTCATCTACTTTATCACATGCCATGTGACCAGCTCATGTTTCTAAGAAGCCAATTCTCCACCTTTAAACATGACATGACTCTGACATGGAAGATTACTGGGAGAGAAGCTGACTTTCACAAGTATGTTTAAAGCTTAAGCATGGAACGACTACACAATAAAAACCTCAGTAGACAAAACCTTTCATTAAAACTTGTGACACAAATGTCAAAATCTAAGCTTTGTCTAGCTGCTTTGTCTAGGAAGTGATTAGCAAACTCTGAGTAGCAAACTCAGACTAATATGTATAGTTTTAAAAATCACACATGGGAATGTACATAAAAAAAATTGTTGCATCGAGATGCATCAATAATCGGTTTAGAATCGAATCGTTGGCCTTTGAATCGGAATCGAATTGTAAGGTACCAAGAGATTCCCACCCCTAAATTTTAAAATATTAAGCTTTTTCAACTTTTTGTTTTACAATGAAACCCGATGGTAAGAATCTTCAAATCCTCGTCAACTTAATCCACTTTAAAATGCTACTCCTTCCACATATTTTCAGCTAGAGACTTAATTTAAACTTTAAACAATCAACAAGACCTCAAAGTGGTACAGTATGTTTCAGGTTTGGGATATCTTTAGCATATTTTAACTTATCACAGTTTAAGTTTTAAGCTATTTTCAGATATTTTCTGAGTTCAGACTGAATGTCCATCAGCTGAACTATCATTAACCCTCCTGTTGTCCTCAGGTCAAATTTGACCTATTTTGAGAAAGTTACTATATCAGAAATTTCGGCTTTCTTTCAACCAAATTGTCAAAAAAAATAACGTGGATGGTTCGGTACGACGCTCTTCACAAGTCAAATAAATAATCACTTCACTACTTCCATTGAATTTGGGTGTTTTATTCTATGTTATAGCATATGAAGAAAAAAATGATAAGAGAACATTGGAAAAAAGTGACAAAAATGTTGTGAAAAAAACTAAAACGTCAAAAGTGCAGAAAAAACATTGACAAAGACATTGGGGAAAAGTGACAAAAGAACTACAAAAGAAAGAAAACGTCAAAAAAGTGACAAATGTTGGAAAAAGCTTCAAAAACGTGGTAAAAACAAACAACAAAAACCGGGGTAAACACCGGGAAAAGAGACAAACGTGTCTTATGGTTTTCATTTTAAATTTGGACCCAGAAAAACGAAAAGTTGCATGGTCGACGGGAAGGCAACCCAAGGTTTAAGTTCTGTTAAAAGTAACATGTTACACCCCCAAATTTTAAAATATTACGCTTTTTCAACTTTTTGTTTTACAATGAAACCCGATGGTAAGAATCTTCAAATCCTCTTCAACTTAATCCACTTTAAAATGCTACTCCTTCCACATATTTTCAGCTAGAGACTTAATTTAAACTTTAAACAATCAACAAGACCTCAAAGTGGTACAGTATATTTCAGGTTTGGGATATCTTTAACATATTTTAACTTATCACAGTTTAAGTTTTAAGCTATTTTCAGATGTTTTCTGAGTTCAGACTGAATGTCCATCAGCTGAACTATCATTAAGTTCTGTTAAAAGTAACATGTTTAGTACTTGTGTACACAACACTATTGATGATCTGCAGATGCAGAATTTTCTGCAGATTAAAATAAAACTCAAATGTTAAAACATCCCCTCCCCGAGCAGAAAAACTGTCTGATAAATTCTGCAGAATTTTCTTCTGGATCAACGCTGAAAACTGTAAAAAGCAATCTGCAGATTGAGTTTGGGTTTGATAACAGATTGATTATTCATCATTGATCAATAACTGCAGATTAGAGCTACAAAGATCAATGGATAAGTTGTCTACTATTAAATTAATCTCCAACTATTTTTTTATTAATAATCGTTTGAGTCATTTTTATGTAAAAAAGTAAAAAAAAAAACGACAGAAATGTAGAAAAAAGCATAAAAAAAACATTCTAAAGAGAACAAGAACTGTACATAAAAAAAGCAGCAAACATTGGACAACAAGTTCCAATTTCTGCAAACTAACGCTGAAGAGAGAAGAGCAGCGTTAGAACAACGCAGAGAATCAGAGAAATAAAACGCTGTTTCCTCCGTTTCATCTCCACTAGACATGCAGCTGTAGCAAGTATCTCATTATCCTCTCCTCATTCAGATTTTAAGACGCTACAAATGATATCCAGTTACAAAAAAACCCTGAAAAGTCTGAAGTTAGAACGGAAGTACAGAGAGTGTCATTGGTGGAAACCGGCAGCTTTCAGAACGCTGTAGATCGGAGACTAAGATAACAGACCAAACACTGCCACCTGCTGGAGCATCAAGACAAGGACTGTATCGCTCTTGAATTTCCCCTTGGGGATCAATAAAGTGATTTGCATATAATTATACATATATATAATATATAATCATAAGCATATAAAATAAATGTGGATTTATGAAATAAAAGTACCATGAAATAATTAAAAGTAAAACCTTTTATTATATTTATTTAACTAATTGATTCATTGGTATATGAATATTTACATTTATTTAATTATTTATGTATTTATTGCCTCGTTTATTTATTTCATGATGTATTTCAAAGGCATACTTATTTATTTATTCATGTATTTATTAATATATTAATGTATTTATTCATTTATTTATTATTTATTCCTTTATTTAATATTGAATAAAACGGCATTCCATACATATGTAGTGTTAAAACACCAGCAACTCTTCTGTATTCTTACATATGCAGCTACGAAGAATATAGGATTGCAGTGGATTAGTGATAAACAGCCAAATGTTAAGGGCTGCAGCATGAAGTCTTGTTTGATTTAGTTCCTCTGGAATATCTGACATGTGTGATACAGTCCAAATCAGACCAATTTTATAAAGTTTGGGAACCTTATCTGAATTATTTGGACCCTGTTGATTTTCTGATAAGGTCATAAGAGAGAGTACTTTGCTGTGTGTGTGTGTGTGTGTGTGTGTGTGTGTGTGTGTGTGTGTGTGTGTGTGTGTGTGTGTGTGTGTGTGTGTGTGTGTGTGTGTGTGTGTGTGTGTGTGTGTGTGTGTGTGATGTGAGGGTTGGTGATCTGATGGATAACATTTCACTGGAACTGAAACTAACACATATGCAACCAACGCCTGCTGTCGAGCTAACGTTAGCCTTATCTACCATCTCTAGGAGTGGGGGAGGGGGGGTGACCTAGTGAATAAGTGCTGCATTGTGATTGGCTGTGTTTGGAGAAGGAAAGCAAGACACTTGTTGTTAGATTTTTGTGTCTTAGGTAGAGAATAGTTATTTGATAATTGATAAAAAGTGTTTGATGCAAATGAAAACTGAGTGAAAGTGTGAGAAATAACTCGTGGTTTTGGAGATTGGGGGTGTAGTTTGAGTGAGAGGTTTCTAAAGTCATGTTAGGCCTACATGTAAAGATTTAGGGTCTAAACAGTTGTAAAAAACTGAAATATGCAACCCCACTGTACACTACTGACTTACTGTGTACTTCTACTTCAGAGGAGAACATAGTACTACACACATACACACACACACACACACACACGTCCTGTCACACCGTCCAATAGGAAAGCAGCTCACTTCCTCTCCTTCCAGTCTACCATAAAGTGTGACTGCAGAGGTCAGAGGTCACCTTCTCGTCCAATCACTGCTGCTCTTATCTGCACAGGACTATATACCGCTCGGATCAGACTTTAGTATCTGGCAAACGCAGAGGAGGCGGTGTGTGCATTTATGTGAGTAATGCTTGCTGTACCTCTATGGAGACTATTGAGAAATTCTGCTCCCCGGACTTGGAATTGATAATACTGAGGTGCAGACCCTTTCACCTGCCAAGGGAGCTTACAGTAGTGATTCTCACTGCGGTTTATAGCCCTCCAAAAGCGAACGCTAAGACTGCACTGTCCAAACTGTACAAACAGTTACAAACGATCTGCAGAATTTACACCCAGATGGCGTGTTTCAGGCGATTTCAACCACATCATTCTTAAGACTGTGCTCCCCAAATGTTATCAGTTTGTTGACTTCCCAACCAGAGGGAATAACAAGCTTGATCTTATGTATTGCAATATTAAAAATGCCTACAGAGCGGACTGTCAGGACATGGCCAGATGATGCTATATTAAGATTTGAAAATACAGATTGGGACCTGTTCAGACAGGAAGCCACACTGAACAATAACCACACAGATCTAAACATGTATACATCCTCAGTTCTGGACTATATTAGTTTTTTTGTAGAAAATGTCACAATTGACAAGAACATTCGCACTTTTCCAAACCGCAAACCTTGGATGAATGGTGAGGTTCAGAGGCTGCTGAAAGCCAGCAACACTGCATTCCCCTCAGGGGACCAGGAGGCCTACAAGCTCTCTCAGTCCAATCTGAGGAAAGCCATCCAGAAAGCAAAGCATCACCATGCAACTCGGATAGAGGAGCACTTCAGCAGCTCTGATGCACAACGCATGTGGCAAGGCATCAGATCCATAGTGGATTATAAAGGAAACAACTCCTGCCTGTCAGCTACGGTCACCCCCTCCCTCCCTGATGACCTAATCTTCTTCTTTGCACGTTTTGACAGACAAAATGACCAACCCACAATTAAACTGCCACAGCAAGAAGCCTCACCAGAGTCACTAGTGCCGAGCACCCATGAAGTTAGGCGAGCCCTCTCCCATATCAACCCCACCAAAGCCACTGGTCCTGATGGTGTCCCTGGGCGTGTTTTGAAACACTGCGCAGGCGAGCTGGCTGAGGTGCTCACCACACTGTTCAACATCTCTTTGGAGCAGGCTATTGTTCCAACATGTCTCAAGGTCACAAAAATCATTCCTCTTCCAAAACAAACAGCAATAACCTCCCTGAATGACTATCGCCCAATTGCCTTGACACCCATAGTCATGAAGTGCTGAGCAAGCTGTCCAAAAACACATAAAAACACAGTAAAAAAAATCCCCTCCTTTTTGGACCAACACCAGTTTGCCTATCGAGCAAACAGGTCAACCGAAGATGCTGTTTCACTGGCCCTCCACACTGCAATGTTACATCTTGAGCAGCAGAACAGCTATGTGTGCCTGCTGTTTGTGGACTACAGCTCCACCTTCAATACCATCCTCCCCAATAGCCTGGCTGTCAAACTCAACAACCTTGGAATCAACTCTCAAATGTGCAACTGGGTCCTAGACTTCCTGACCAACAGACCACAAACAGTGTGCATGGGTAAGCACCTCTCCTCCTCCACACCACTA
The DNA here is from genome assembly GCF_008315115.2 of Sander lucioperca. NCBI lineage: Eukaryota > Metazoa > Chordata > Actinopteri > Perciformes > Percidae > Sander > Sander lucioperca. The sequence continues at coordinate 6,336,838 of NC_050175.1, forward strand.
AGCACTGGGGCCCCCCAGGGGTGTGTTCTGAGCCCACTCCTGTTCTCCCTCTTCACACACGACTGTAAACCCACTGATGACTCCAACATCATGATTAAGTTTGCAGATGACACCATCGTGATTGGACGTATAAGCAACAACGATGAGGAGGTCTACAGGAGGGAGGTGGAAAACCTAGTTGAATGGTTTTAAAAAGACAGATGCAGAATTTTTTTTTTATAGTCTTAATATGAAATGGTAACCTCCATTTTAAGCAGAGTGGAGAGTTAGTATGTAGGCCTATTGAGATATATTTGTAGAGGTGCACATTAATCTGACAGTAAATGTGGCACAGCCAGTTTTTGTAAATCACACCCAGAGTCTCTTTTCTGGCTACGCTAATGGTGTGAAGAATAATAACGTTTCATATAATAAGTAAGTTCTGAATTCATCTTTATTTGGCTTTAAATGGAGACGTTTTTCCTGTGTTTCAACTGCTTTAAAGGGGCAGAGATGCTTCTACTTGAGGCTACAGCATGTCATGGTGAGTGTTGATTGGCTGATACTCGTCTAACATCTACCAACCAGATAGTGTTGTGGGCGGGACATGAAGTGAGATCAGTGGTGAGGTAAACGGGAGCAGAGGGAGAGACTCAAAGCTGTAGCTGAGACAAAGTGCAACACCTTTTATTTCATTAACTTTATAATAAAAAACAGATACAGATCATCTGCAAACTGCCAAATATGGGACAGAGCCTTTCCAGCTGCTGCTCCACGACGGTGGAAGCTGCTGCCTTCACATATCAGATGGTCTCCCTCCATTTCTGTTTTTATATCTGGGATAAAGACCCATTAGAACTCTCTAATCTCTCTATCTGGTCTCATCATGTCATCATTCTGGGTTTGGGAACTGCTGCTTGTTGTTGGTGTTGGGATCTTCTTTTTGGGTTTTGATATTTACATTTTAATGTTCTTTTATTCAGCCCTTTGGTCAGATTAATGTGTGTTTAAATGTGCTCTAGAAATCAACTTTACTTACTGAAAGTTAACATAAGAAACATTTTACAGACCCAGAGATATGTTGATTATAATAATTAATCAGAAATCACAATCAGAACAAGTTTTATAGTGTATTAATAATGTTTATTATACAGACGATAGATTATAGATATAGACCAAGATATAATAACACGTTTATAACACTGACAACACTGCAAGATACAACTATTATAAATGCATTAAAGACAATTCATATTCCTTCATATATAATATACAACATCACATAATCTTTAGATTTAAAATACAACATCTGGAACACACACACACACACACACACACACAGACACACACACACATTAAGGTAAAATCAATTGTAATAAAACTCTTAGGTGACAGTTATGTTAAAAAGTGAATTCCCAACATGTGAAACTATTAAACCAATGCCCCCCCCCCTCCACAAGCATCCACACCAACATCAAGAAAAGATCAATTAACTCAATATATATATATATTTCTGTAATCTCTCTCTCTGTCTTTTGTATTCTAGTTTAAATGTTTTCTCTGCATGAATGTGTCCCACCAGGCTGTATTAAAGCCAGTGTATACCAGGCTGTATTAAAGCAAATGATCATATATGCATATTAAGTGTGAGTGTGAGCTGAAAGCTGCGCTCCTCTCCGTGTCCTCAGGTTCACAGCGACTACAGCAGCACAGAGCATCAGCAGCAGGACACTGAGCACTGAGCATCGCACTTTGAAGAAGGTGGAGTAAATCCCAAAGGGCTCCATGTACACTAACACAGTTCTCTCTGTTGACACACACTGGTCAACATGTGGGTCATGAACTGCACACCAGTACTCCCCTGCGTCTCTCACTGAGATATTAGAGATAACCAGGCTCCCATTGTTATAGTACCAGCTCACTCTGCTCATGCTCTGATTAGACGCTACATTAAATATTCGTCCCTCTGTTCGGTTCGACTTTATAAACCAACCATGCAGTGTACCCTCTCCCCAACCTCTGAGAAGAGCTCTACAGCAGGGGGGCCAAATTTGGGACACGCAGCCAGCAAATAATGTTGCTCTCTCATAGAGGCTTTACACTTGTACCGACCTGAGTGATTTAACATTAGAGATGAAAACACCAGCGAGTAGTTTTGGTCTACTGAAGGAACAGTATGGTTGTGTAGTTCTAGGTCAGTGAAGGACCATGTTTTTGGATTAAACTTCATCCAACTTGGGGGCTGTTCATCAGTGGAGTCAGTGATAGTGCACGGCAACACAGCAGTCTCTCCTACTGAGCCGTAGATTACCTCAAACTGTATCAACCGTACAGGGTGACTGCTAACACACTGCTGTTGGTTCATCACCAGACAGTTGTACCGTGTAAAGTCTGTTGCTGTGACGTTGGAAACACGAAGAGCTGATGTGTTTGTCACCACTTGGTATCTTCCTCTATCATTGTCCATCACTGATGTCGTATTGTCCCCAAAAACTCTGCTCCATGGTTCTTGCTCATATCTAAAGTCCAGTTTGAGCCACTGGACATACAGATTATCAGCTGCTCCCTCACATGGCAGGTCCACTGTTTTTCCAAGTCTTGCTTCAATATATCTATAATCTCTCCCTCTGATAACTCCCCCATCTGTTGTAGTACAAACAGTAATAGTGAAGTTGTTGTCATGCGTCACGTTGCCCTCAGTCCAACACTCCTCTCGGTACGGGCCGGAGTCTGAATGGGTCAGGCGGCGGATGGTGTAAGAAGACGTGTCCACCGTGCTGACAAGTCGTTGTTTCAGGTCTTCAGGTACTGAGGAGCTGTTGGACCAGAGGTCAGAGGTGTTCCACAGGACAAGCTTCTCCTCACCAACAGATCTGGAGATCAGGCAGGAGTTGGTGTTCTCGGGGAGGTTGAAGGTGTAAGAGGACCTTTCTTGTCGGAGGAGGATCCGTTCTTGTACATGGATGTTGTTGATGAGAGCAAACAGCAGGAAGGAGAGCTCTGTGACTGCAGCCATTCTGCTCCGAGGTCGACAAACACTGACACCACTCAGCTCATATCGCTCTACACCAACCCTCATCAGCAGCTGCTCTTTATCTGGTACAATCATGATTTCTTTATCTCAGCATCAGAGGAAATTTTGCAGCATCAGCTCTCTATCCAGTAATCAACATCCTTTACACGACTCTAAAACCACAGAGGCTGACGTGTCTTCACACATTATTCAGAGATAAGGGAGTGGGGTGTGTGTGTGTATCTGCGTGCGTGCGTGTGTATCTGTGTGTGTGTGTGTGTGTGTGTGTGTGTGTGTCTGTGTGTGTATGTGTGTGTTTGTGTGTGTGTGTGTGTGTGTGTGTGTGTGTGTGTGTGTGTGTGTGTGTGTGTGTGTGTGTGTGTGTGTGTGTGTGTGTGTGTGTGTGTGTGTGTGTGTGTGTGTGTGTGTGTGTGTGTGTCTGTGTGTGTATGTGTGTGTTTGTGTGTGTGTGTGTGTGTGTGTGTGTGTGCGTCTGTGTGCGTCTGTGTGTCTCCACGCAGGATGTGGCCGTCAGATCGCCATGACAACCCTCATCTGCAGTTCTCTTTTCCTGTTTTTAACAAACATGACTTCTATATCTCACCATCAGAGGAAACTTTACACAAATCTAAAACCACAGAGGCTGACGTGTCTTCACACATTATTCAGAGATAAGAGAGAGGGTGTGTGTGTGTGTGTGTGTGTGTGTGTGTCTGTGTGTGTATGTGTGTGTCTGTGTGTGTGTGTGTATGTGTGTGTGTGTCAGTAGTATACAGTGAGGTTGCATATTCCAGTTTTTTCTTTACATGTCGGCCTAACATGACTTTAGAAACCTCTCACTCAAACTACACCCCCAATCTCCAAAACCACAAGTTATTTCTCACACTTTCACTCAGTTTTCTTTTGCATCAAACCTAAGACACAAACATCTAACAAGAAGTGACTTGCTTTCCTTCTCCAAACACAGCCAATCACAATGCAGCACTTATTCACCAGGTCACCCCCCCCCCACCTCCTAGAGATGGTAGATACGGCTAACGTTAGCTTGACAGCAGGCGTTGGTTGTATGTGTGGTTACTTTCAGTTCCAGTGAAATGTTATCCATCAGATCACCAACCCTCACATCACACACACACACACACACACACACACACACACACACACACACACAGACCCACTTCAGTGTCTTCATGATGTTTAAATGGTGATGTGATAACATGGAAGCTACAGAGGGTTTAAACAGCACGGTGATAGCTGTTTCCAGTATTTAATCCCAGTGTGAAGCTTGATATTAGTGATAAAGTCCCTAAAACTACTCAAATGTTGCTTTACCTGCCTTGTTATATAGTTAAAGGGGTGATAGAATGATTTTATGGGGTATTTCACACTGTTTATTAAGGTCTCCTAATAGGGTATGTAACATTGGTTGGGCTGAAAATGGCCCAGGTGCTGTTCTATGGTCCTTAACTAACCTGTGAATATGGCTCTATTTGGAACAAGAGCTTTTCTTCCAAATATGGTCTGCTCATGAATATTTAGATGAGCTGCGTGCTGATTGGTTTGAGCAAACCCCCATACACACAAATTGGAGACGAGACAGCAGGTCTCATATTTCAGACACTGCGAAGTTATACATTGTTTGTCTACTATTTCATTACTAAATTCACTTCTGAGACTTTTTTATGCGAGAAATCAACTATATAAAACTCAAATATGGGCTGTTTTACGAAAACTGATGGCTAATTGCAAATTTGGTAAGACGTGTTGGACTTTATGAGCTCCACAGTCTGACGAGACAGCAGCAACCTCCATACCCAGAGAAAGTCACCGTTTTTCGGTTACTGGACGTTCGGGGCTCGGGGCTCCGCGGAGCTCCGGAGCTGGCTGGCTGCCAGCTGCCGGCATAACTTTCGTATATTTACAGTTTGAATTTCGTCACGCCACTTATAGAACATCTACCCCAAGGTCTTATAAAGCTAACTATGGTGTCCGATTTCAATATAATGCTTTTTTGTGAACATTAGGGGTTTGGTTTCAGAGGTCTAAGAGGAGGCTAGCTAGCTCTCATTGATAGAGCTCCATCCAGCCGCAGCTCTATCAATGAGACTCACGGAAAAGAGGCGTTTATTTCCCCGATTGTTTGTTTAAATAACTCAACACACATATCCATTATAGGATTAACTAGAACCTGTGGTAAGCGATTGCTGGCGTAACAAGCTCGCTGACCGCGCTCTCACTCACACACAGCGGCCATTTAGCAGGAAGAGAGGAGCTGCAGGCCCTAGAGCTCTGTCAGGGCAGCGGCGTTTGGTATTCCATTAACCCAAAAAATGGTGACTTAGCGCGGGTATGGAGTACCGTGGGCTTTGCCACATTAGAACCTTAACCTAAATGGTCTTGTCTGCTTTAATAGAAATTTCAAAAAAAAGAAGTCGCTCCTATACTTTCAGTTCATTAACAGTTATTGGGCACAGTATGAAAAAAAGAATAAGCCCGTTTGTGCGACCTTTAGAAACGCAATACATGGCAGAGTTATAAAGTCATAGAGGAGGCACTAGATTTATCCAAGTCATCGAGAAATTTCTGCGCGTCTGACGAGTCTCAAAGCGCTTTTGTACTCCCATAAAGTCAACAGAAAGTATCGCGGGAAACATCATTGCATACCTTATTCCAGCAGCATATAGTTTCCTTTTCACAGGAACAAACAGTTGACGCTTCTTCTGCACCGCAGCGCTGAAATCTTGATAAATGAACACTCTGGTGTCTTTGAAGAGTAGTGTTCCCTTCTCTCGGGCAAGCTTCATCACCTTTGCCTTGTGCTGATAATTCCCGAACTTGGCGATAATCGGCCTCTGTCTTTTACCAACACCAGTAGCAGCAGACACGCGAGTGGGGATGCGATGCGCTCTCTCGATGTGCAGGGTGTCTCATGGCAGATTCAACGTCTCCATCAGAAACTGTTGAACAAACGTCACAGGGTCGTTCTTTTCTTCACCCTCCATTATTCCAAAGATAACCACGTTGTTCTGTCGGCTTTTATTCTCAATATATTCAGCCTTTGCTTCCAGCACTTCCACTCGTTTGACCAGAACCCGCACTTTACTGTCAGTGCTTTCCAGGTTATCCTCAGCAGCGCTCACACGCATTTGCACTTCAGCGATCTGTTCATTTAATGCGTTCATCGAACCATTCATTTGCATCATCTGTTGCTCCATTGCTGTGAATCTCTGCAAAAGTTCATTTTGGTTTAGATTGAGTCTTTCCCACAGCGTTTCCATTGTGATCGAGTTTTCCCCTGCCGTTGTTGCAGTGGTTTGTCGTAACAGGTGCGCACACTTTAGTCTTGATTAGATCACCAAAACTTAGCCTACTTGATTTTGTCTTAATAATCGACAATAAACGCACCAGTTTTTAGCTTTATGCAATGGCCGCACATTTTATTGTGCCATATCTACACGCATGAATCAAAAGGAGCTTATATTATAAAGTTTAAAGCAGACAAGGGCTGCGCTACTACACACGCACGTCTACCCTCGCAGCCATTTTTTTTTTTCAGCTTTTACCTTTACAGATATTTTTTTTGAACAAATGATTTTCTTAATGTGTCGATCTAACAGATTTCAACTGGGGTTTAGATTGTGTGTTTGCACACCAATTCCTACAAAGTCTAACTCGCTAACCCGTGCCGGTCAGATGCTTAGAAGGAAAAAGAAAAGTCTGTAAAATCTGCATACTTCTTCACACAGCTATGAAACTTCACACACAAGGTGAGGAAGAAAGTGGTCATGAAGGAAATGTATTAAATCACTGCTAGGTCATCTGTTCTTGGTGAAAGTGGTGATGTTACCAACATCCCTTTCCTACAACCATCCCCGGTCTGCCCTACAGTGCAATGTAAACTGTATGGCTGTGTCTCAAACCGCCTACTTCTGTCAGTCCACTGCTAATGGTCACTGACCACTTCCTGCTGTAGTCCCCACTATTGATGGTTAGTATCGTCCCAAAAGGAACACTTACGTTAAAACACTTACCGGAAATGAGGAGCGGTCGGCTCGGCTCGCTGCCTCTCAAAATCTGATGAAAATCTTCTAAACTGACCTTTGTTGATCTGAAATGAAGACAGATTCAGCAACTGCACGGCCTATTTCTCTCTTCAAATGTTTTAAGAAACATGTTTCGGTGAACTATTTTCGTAAAATACGAGATCATATTCTGAACGAGCCGCCATTATGCTCAGTTGTGAAATCCGGGAGAAGCCAAAGCCAAGTGACGCGTTCGTCCAATCAGCTGCCGGTCGACGTCCCTGGTCCCTCCCCTTTCCCCTTTGTAGTCCAGATGGCGCCTGTTTAGTGCGCGTAGCGTCCATCGTTTCACGCTGAACTTTCTGACAGTTTTTAGGGGGTCATCCTGGTACTTTCACTGCTCTGACTTTTTGCGTTATCTCCACGATATACTTCAAACTAAGAGTTTGAAGTGTGACAGTAGGTGGTTTGAGACACAGCCTGTGTGATTTCACTGTGGTTGATTTAAGAAAAGCAGATTTGAGTTGCACTTTTTAGATATGTTTTCCTTATATTATTATTATGTTTTAGAGATATTTTTGCTCTGGCAGAGATATAAATATAAGTTGCATAAAATGAAATTAAAGTAAAGTACAAGTAACTCAAATTTGTACAGTACTTTAGTAAATGTACTGTTTAGTTTACATCACCAAAACCAAAACTATCAGTTATAAAGTTGTTGCAAAATCCATAATCCTCAAAACATAACTCATATAACTCACATACTCAAACCAAGTACAGTCCGTAGAGTATTTGTAACTGGTTACCGTCTGCCACCGCTAATAGGATGATGGTGAAGACGTTTCTCACAAATCTGCTGACTGCAGAGTTTGTGGGTTATCAGCTTACACACACACACACACACACACACACACACACACACACACACACACAGTGCGTTTCACATTTCAAATGTTTAGAATGTATCACTAAATTCATTAATTATTATAGTGTTTATTGATAAGGAATTATCCATTACTGACATTTTTTTTGCTGCTACACTATGACCCCCCCCAGACCTCTCAGGTGGTCTGGGACAGATCTACTACACTATGACCCCCCCCAAACCTCTCAGGTGGTCTGGGACAGGTCTGCTACACTATGACCCCCCCAGACCTCTCAGGTGGTCTGGGACAGGTCTACTACACTATGACCCCCCCAAACCTCTCAGGTGGTCTGGGACAGGTCTGCTACACTATGACCCCCCCAAACCTCTCAGGTGGTCTGGGACAGGTCTGCTACACTATGACCCACCCAGACCTCTCAGGTGGTCTGGGACAGGTCTACTACACTATGACCCACCCAGACCTCTCAGGTGGTCTGGGACAGGTCTGCTTGTTGTCCCCAGAGTCAGAACTAAACAGGGGGAAGCAGCGTTCAGTTTTTATGCTCCACATATCTGGAACAAACTCCCAGAAAACTGCAGGTCTGCTGCAACTCTCAGTTCTTTTAAATCAAGGCTGAAGACCTATCTTTTTGATGTTGCCTTTCTTTAAATAACTGTTCATTTCTTATACTGAAGTTGCATTGTTGACACCGTATGAAAATCCATATAAGCATATAAAGAGAAATTAAAAAGTAAGACCGGTGGGACCGGCCCGTTCTGGGAACGGCAAGGATTGTGGGTGTATTACGTGTATAGAGCAGCAGCTTATACATTGTCCCATACTAGCAGCCTAAAATCTCCTATTTTAACTGCTCTTTAATGTTTAATTATATATACTGCACTGTACCTTTTATTCTTGTATTTTAATCATTATTATGTAAAGCACTTTGAATTGCCTTGTTGCTGAAATGTGCTATACAAATAAAGCTGCCTTGCCTTGCCTTACTACATTACTACATATAGACTGTCTATTCATGTATATTGTGTTATAACTGATCTACATCTATTGTCTATTCATGTATATTGTGTTATAACTGATCTACATATATTGTCTATTCATATATATTGTGTTATAACTGATCTACATCTATTGTCTATTCATATATATTGTGTTATAACTGATCTACATCTATTGTCTATTCATGTATATTGTATTGTTACCTTATCACTATCACATATCCATCGACTTGCTTACACCTCACTTTGTGCCAGCTTTGTAATGCTTATTTAATCTGTACTTTATGTAGCCTATTGTATTCTGTATTCTTGTATTGGATATATATAGATATATAAACATAAATATGATGATATGACTTTATTCAGATTTTACTCTGTGGCCTTGTTTCCAGATGAGAGCAACAGCCTCTCTGTAGACGTCCCGGCGTAGGCTGATACCTCCACGCAGGATGTGGCCGTCAGATCGCCATGACAACCCTCATCTGCAGTTCTCTTTTCCTGTTTTTAACAAACATGACTTCTATATCTCACCATCAGAGGAAACTTTACACGAGTCTAAAACCACAGAGGCTGACGTGTCTTCACACATTATTCAGAGATAAGAGAGAGGGTGTGTGTGTGTGTCTGTGTGTGTGTGTATGTGTGTGTCTGTGTGTGTATGTGTGTGTGTGTGTGTGTCAGTAGTATACAGTGAGGTTGCATATTCCAGTTTTTTACAACTGTTTAGACCCTAAATCTTTACATGTCGGCCTAACATAACTTTAGAAACCTCTCACTCAAACTACACCCCCAATCTCCAAAACCACGAGTTATTTCTCACACTTTCACTCAGTTTTCATTTGCATCAAACCTAAGACACAAACATCTAACAAGAAGTGACTTGCTTTCCTTCTCCAAACACAGCCAATCACAATGCAGCACTTATTCACCAGGTCCCCCCCCCCCACCTCCTAGAGATGGTAGATAAGGCTAACGTTAGCTCAACAGCAGGCGTTGGTTGTATGTGTGGTTAGTTTAAGTTCCAGTGAAATGTTATCCATCAGATCACCAACCCTCACATCACACACACACACACACACACACACACACACACACACACACACATACACACAGACAGACACACACACACACACACACACACACACACACAGACCCACTTCAGTGTGTTGATGATGTTTAAATGGTGATGTGATAACAACATGGAAGCTACAGAGGGTTTAAACAGCACGGTGATAGCTGTTTCCAGTATTTAATCCCAGTGTGAAGCTTGATATTAGTGATAAAGTCCCTAAAACTACTCAAATGTTGCTTTACCTGCCTTGTTATTGAGGGGTGATAGAATGATTTTATGGGGTATTTCACACTGTTTATTAAGGTCTCCTAATAGGGTATGTAACATTGGTTGGGCTGAAAATGGCCCAGGTGCTGTTCTATGGTCCTTAACTAACCTGTGAATATGGCTCTATTTGGAACAAGAGCTTTTCTTCCAAATATGGTATGCTCATGAATATTTAGATGAGTTGCGTGCTGATTGGTTTGAGCAAACCCCCATAC
>NC_050175.1:6352287-6389787 GCF_008315115.2 Sander lucioperca
CAGAGGTGTTCCACAGGACAAGCTTCTCCTCACCAACAGATCTGGAGATCAGGCAGGAGTTGGTGTTCTCGGGGAGGTAGAAGGTGTAAGAGGTCCTTTCTTGTCGGATGATGATCCGTTCTTGTGCATGGATGTTGTTGATGAGAGCAAACAGCAGGAAGGAGAGCTCTGTGACTGCAGCCATTCTGCTCCGAGGTCGACAAACACTGACACCACTCAGCTCATATACGCTCTACACCAACCCTCATCAGCAGCTGCTCTTTATCTGGTACACACATGACTTCTTTATCTCAGCATCAGAGGAGGGGGGTGTGTGTGTGTTTGTCTGTGTGTGTGTGTGTGTGTCTGTGTGTGTGTGTTTTATGTGCATAACTGTGTGTGTGTGTGTGTGTGTGTGTGTGTGTGTGTGTGTGTGTGTGTGTGTGTTTTATGTGCGTAACTGTGTGTGTGTGTGTGTGTGTGTGTGTGTGTGTGTGTGTGCATATCTCTCGAACCGTTAGTCCGTTGGATTTCAAACTTGACAGGTGTCTTGCTACGGGCAAGAGTAAGTGCAGTGCCAAGTGTGACGTTGTTTGGATTAGAAATGCAAAAGATATTGTTGAATATATATCGGTAAAAAAGCAGACATTTCCTCGAATATTGCTTTTTTATGTATTTAAAAAAAAAAAAAAAAAAATATATATATATATATATATATATATATATATATATATATTAGTGCTGTCAGTTAAACGCGTTATTAACGGCGTTAACGCAAACCCATTTTAACGGCGTCAATTTTTTTATCGCGAGATTAACGTTCTTTTTGGCCTAGCAAACTTTGTAGTTGCAACAACTAGTAATTTTAGAAAAACTACAACACCACACCGGATCTAGCTAGACCAGAAACACAACAACAGGCACGCCTGCACTTGTTTGGGCTTGCGAGCCAGCCAGAGAGTAGTAGGCTAACATGATGTTTTGAGTGGATGGCGAGCGCGAGACGCAGAAATGGATGTAAATAGATTCTGAATGGAAAGTTAACTTTTAAAAAGTTGTCGAGGGGGACAGTAGTTTCACGGATACACAGTCTGTGTGACACGGACAAAGCAGCCACACTGGAACTGCTGCAGAGTCCAAACTCTGTCTCATTAACCGGTGATCACTGGACGTCAGTGAGTAATCAACATTATTTAGAAGTTAGGCTACTGCACACTATATTGACTATGTATATCAGCATACGGTTTTAGGACTGTGTTGTTTGTATCGTTTTTTTGACTGTTTTTGTCATTTGGGACATTGTCCCCCATTTTCTGTCCAGGAGAATTGTTACATTTCTTATTAGAAAAACGTAAAGATTACAAATGTCCTGCTGTGGCATCTGGTTTTTGGACCATTTAGTTTGTACTGTATAAGCAAAGTGTTAGTGTTACATCTCAGTTAGGTTAGGGACTTGGAGGAATTGTGCAATAATGACAGATTCACACGTTTCTTTTGTTTACAGTAAATAAATAATAAACAATCACAAATCTTAAAATCAAGTTCATAAAGTAACTTTCTTTGCATTCATTTGATTCCCAATCAAGATCCACTGGTAAGAATGGCTTTCCATTGTTAATATGGACTTAAAAACTGTTCTGAAATGCAAAATAATACAATTTTATTCATGTGATAAAACATGCGATTAAGACTAACTATAGAAATTTGGCGATTAATCGCGATTAAAAAAATGTATCGTTTGACAGCCCTAATATATATATATATATATATATATATATATTTATTAGGGCTGTTGGAATGAATTCCCGAAATATAAACACTTTGCAGAGTCAGAAACGTTGCAGCATCATCTCACTATCCTTTACACATGTCTAAAACCACAGAGGCTGACGGGTCTTCATACACACATTATTCAGAGAGGAGAGAGATGACAGATGTGTCAGATCAGGATGGTCTCCACCCCCCCCCCCCCCTCCTTCTCTCTCTCAGTCCGTCTGCTGGCCGGTTGTCATTACCTCCAGATGGGATTGAGTGTCTTTTTTGGTTAAGCAGGCCTCGGGGTCATATGGTTGACTCCTCCGAAGCCTTCTCATTTCAGCGTCATCAGTTCATCACAGAATGTTCATCAAGGCTTTGGGTAGGGCATGTGGTTTGCTGCTGGCTCTTTGGTTTGCACAGTTCATCTCCAGTTCTTTCATCAATATTATCACTTGGAAAAACTTACTTATTTCATTGAACATCAATAATTATAAAACAGCATTGCTTTCCCTCATACTGGTTTTGGAAACTTCTTTTTTGGCCTCAGATTACCTCAGTGGCTCAGTGGTTAGCACTTCTACCTCACAGCAAGAAGGTTCTGGATTCAAGCCCAGGTCATCCCAGGCCTTTCTGTGTGGAGTTTGCATGTTCTCCCCGTGCTTGCGTGGGTTTCCTCCGGTTTCTTCCCACCATAAAGACGTGCATGCAACTAGGACTACAGTTGAATATTAGCCGACTGGCTAACACTGGCGCATTTACAGAAATGTTGATTAATGTGCATTGTCCTAATCAAATAAATGAATCTAAAAAAAGGGTTGTGTTTTTGCAAATAGTGCAAGTCAATAAAAAACAAACAAAATTACAACAAAACAAAATTTCTTATCATAGTTTGAAAATCCATATGATGTGAACACTTTATTTATTAAACAACTTATTTATTATTGCTACTATATCCCTCCTGTTGAGGCATGACAAAAGCTCATGACTCAATAACGCAGCATATATATAAATAATCTGTTTAGTGGTTTAGCCATTAACACTGTTCTGTGTTATACAGCAAAACCTGTATAAAAGCAACAAAAAAGTTAAAAAAAAAAAAATCACCAAAAATAATAAATAAAATGTTTTCAACACCAACTTAATAGATTAAACAATTTGGAATATAGTAACTCGAAATGCAAACAAAGTCTATAGTGCAGCTTTACTGAAAAACTCACTAGTCAAAATGAATGGAATCTCATATCAACCTGTTTCGGTTTCAATATTGTCTTAACCAATAAACTCAGATGAATTAAACAAAAATGTTGTTTATTATAGTTTTGGGTTTGGTTTGCAACACAAAGTAATACTAATTGCTGACTGGTAGTTCTAATGAATCATTATAAATTAAAGTGTTTAGGCCTATAGAGCAAACCTAAGTACTTCTAATTTGCAGTCTATTTATCCAATTTGTTGCCTGATATGGGAACATATCACATTATATAATTTATAACAGAAATGTATCAAATTCATTGCTGAACCTAAATTCCACATGCACAACCCATATTTTTCTCTCATCTCTGGGTGTGTGTGTGTTCCCTGGGAAGCCCTAACCTCGGCTGTTCTCTGAGCCTCTGAAAGAAAGGAGGAGTTCTCCTTTTTGCATTTCAACACACTGCTTTTCTAAGTCTGATTTATGACATCATCCATTCAAAAATGTTGTTACATTAGGGTTAGTCAATTCAATAAGGTTCATACAGATAGTTATAGTGGACACAGTAAGTAAAAGTACTGATTCCAAACTGTAAAAAAATTCTGTTACCAGCGATATTTAAAAAAATATTACCTACGTAAGAAAAGTATCTATATATATATATATATATATATATATATTAAATATGTACTTAAGGTATTAAAAAGTAACAATATGGAAAAAGGCCTCACATTTTTTGCACTTTTCTGTCAATCAACTAAGTGATTTAAGCAACTAATCATTTCAGCTGGACTTGTAGGCCTATTTGTTGGGCAGCTTGATAATAATAGAACATCATATTTCACAAACATATGTTTTGTGTACAAAAGTCCTAATTCATTGTAACCCAAATACATCAGATTACAATAATATCTGAAAGCATTTTACAAAACTCTGCGACTGACTCTCTTGTCTTTGAAATCAAAATTAATTATTCCTAAAAATGACATAATTTGTCTTTTTGTTGTGGGTTTTGGTGTTTGCAATAATGGCCACAGTTGTAATTTATTCTCACTGACCTTATGTCTTTGCTCCGACAAGAATGTTAGAAGTGCCAGGGTGTCTGTCCCACAGTCCTTTTCTGATGGTGAGGCCACCAAGATGTCATTAAAATTTGACTTCCTGCTGGAGGTTCAAATTTGGCAAGGTTAGTAGGCATTTTTTTGCGAAAAGATGGTTGGAGACTTACAATACCCTTGAGGTATTCTGGTATAGGTGTATCTTTTCATTTAGTAGGTGAACGCAAACCAAAATTGGCTGTCCTTGTCTACAGGGATAGAGAAGAAAGCATTAATGATGTCAATCACAGAGAAATATTTTTTATCAGGTTGTAAATCATTCAACAAAGTGTGTGGGTCAGGTACAGTGGGGGCTCGTGGAATTACAACTTGATTTACAGCTTGATTTACAGCTTGCAAATCTTGTACCATCCTCCAACCTCCTGTGGGTGGAGCCGTTTTTATTGTTTTGTGTGAACAAAGATGTGGTGAATCAGAACATTCAATAATCACCTTTGCTTTTAACAAATCTTTAATGATTAACTCTATTCCAGCCTCAGCCTCTGGTTTTAGTGGATATTGTCTCTGGTGAGGGCAGAATGAGGATTTTTACTGGCTGTACCCCTTTAATTAAGCCCACATCTGTTGTACCTTGCGACCACAATTTTTCTGGAATTGAATTCAATTGTTCCTCTTGTTCTTCTGTAAGGACATAATTAATAATACATCAGTTTGTCTTTGTTCTCACCTGTAGGTGACCTGCAGGTTTGGCGTGCGTCGCCCAGTTCAATGATTTGCAATAAGCATTTAATCTGTCACAAAACTTCCCAAATCCTTCCACGTTTCCTGTTTAGATTTTGCCAACGACACAAGTTTTTTACAGAGAGCATTGTTTGGTTTTCTTTGAAAAATTGTTGTTCATATCTCCTGTCTGAGCCCTGTGTATGTTTAAAATACATGGTGCAGTGGAGATCTTCAGGTTTCATGAAATCAGACAGCAGTGTTGAACATTCTTTAGCTTTTGTTATAAGATTTTCGGTTATGGAGCCTGGACCTGTATTTACTAGATCCAGGCTGTACCAGTAATGCAATGGTAATGCCCCCTCTTGGACAATGTTGTGGCTATATTGCATGTGGCTATATTGGATTACATTGCAGCATCCTGTAACCGGTGTGATCTCAAAGCGCGGAGTCCATCCCCATAAGGCACGACGGTTATATTGAGTGCATTCAAATAATCTCTGCCTAAAAGGTTGCATGGACAGAGCTTTGACAAAACGAGCGGACAGTGGTGTGTGTTTCCTGTTTCCCCATCTGACACTGTAATCGGAACGGACAATTTCTCCCTGTGAACTATCCCATTTGCTGATTTTACATAAATTTTTTCATTTGTGGCATTTAAATTTGGTACATCTTCAGGATGTAAGACAGACCTGGACGCCCCAGTATCACACAAAAAACAGATTTTTTTGTCCCATGATGGTCAGAGTAATTTCTGGTCTGGTGTTTTGTTGTAACATTAACTCCACATTTTCAAATGTCAAAAGCTCTCCGTCAGTTTTTTCAGTCTCTGTCTCTTGTCTGTTCCCTATCTGTCTCTAGTCATGCAAGAAAGTCTTGTGTGTCAGTCTGACTGTTTGCTGTTCTTTTCTCTCTTTGCAGTGTTGGGCCCAGTGACCTGGCTTTCCACACACAAAACAAAAATCCTTGTCTGCTCTGCCCAATCTACCCCTCCCTTTTCCTCTACTCCTAAACTTTCCTCTGTCCTTGCCCACATTTTCTGTTCTCCATTTTCTGAAACGAAAAGCAGATTTTTCTCATTTCCGTTCTTTTTCTTAAGATGGTTTTGAGCGTGTCTGGCATGGTCGCGGACCGGCGTTATTCCAGCAGTGCGGTAATCGATCATGTGTTTTTCCACAAAACCACTTATCTGGGGTAATAGGCACATTTCAAACCTTTTTTTTTCAGTTGCTGTTCATAGGGGTAATTTTGATCTGGGACCCCAGGTCCATGCATTAGGTTGCTATTAGCATCAAAGGTGTCCTTTAATCTTTCGAAATAAACATCTATGTCTTCATTCTCTTTCTGCAGACAGCAGTTCATTTATATCCAGTCTGCTCTGGCCTGATATCTATTTTGCGCTCTGGTAATCAATGCGGTAAATCGGGCGGACAATACTTTGTCTTCGTCTTGTAGGACTGGGTGTGGTTCCTCGGGACCCCTTGGATCCCAATTCCCTTTGATCATGTACCAATCGGCTCCCATGATTTGGCGAATTGCCCTCTCTTTCTCCATTCTGTTTAAATGGTAGCTTTCGTATATCCCTCTAACCCCATTTTCCCAGTCCCCTAGTTTTATTTTTGGGTGTGGGATACCCTCTACAGCTTTTTTAACATCTTCAACTGTCCAAGGCCGACACACACGCATCACATCAGGCTTTCCCTCTCCTGCTCTCGGGTTCACTACAGCTATCATTGGAAATGAAGGAATTATCTGCCCTTCATAGGATAGGTCTGATGGTGGATAATAGGATATGTCTGACGGATATTTTGGATAAGGTAATGGTCCTGGATATTTACCAATCGGGTTAATGGAAGAGGAGGGAGATGTCAATCCTTCTCTTGGATTTCCTGGTTTAATTAGCTGCTTCCCATCCCTTAGAGTCATAGGTATGGTCTCCTGTGGTAGTGGCGGATATAACCCAGCAGGTGGTACTGTGGGTTCAGTTATCTGAGCCAGCTCACAGCCAGGTGGCTGTTGACGTGGCCGTATTGTTGCTACTTCGTCTTCTTTGTCCACTAAGGTCAAAGTGCTAGTTTCTTCGTGAGGTTTTATTTTATCTTTCCCTTCTTGTCGTCTATGTACTACCCCAACCACTGTTTTGCTTCATATAACCCCTCTTTTGTTGTCTTTTGCGCATTACTTCAATTTCAATTTCTGCCACTAATTGAGAAAGTTTCTTTCCCCTTTCTACAACATATACTTCCCATTCACTGTCAGCTCTCCTGACTGTTTTATGCAACAATTGTTACCCATTTAATGTGCAAAGTATATTATTGTTAAAAGAATTTTACTATTTAATCTCTTACCATTTAGAAGATTTATCTTTAACTTGCTGTATATTATATCTTACTTTTCGTGTAACCTTTAACTTCCCTCCTGAATTACTGGTTAAGACACCACTGTAATCAGTCGCATACTGATTATCCTACAGGTTTTCACCCTGTCTCTTCGGAGTAGCGAGCTCCCATCCTCTTTAACGTGCTGCACGGAGTTACCATTTTACCGCAGCCTCCTCACACAGGCTTTGAACTAGTTGTCATACAACCATTAGATATTTTTATTACCTTTACCAGACAGACCACTCGTTTTTGCTTTGTTTCTCTGATGGTCTTGTCACTAGGTAAACCTTGTAATAGATAAATAATGTTAGTTGTACGTTGCCTATAATGTTCACCTATATGTGATTTATCCCAGCGAGATCAAAGTCATCATCACCGTTATGCCTAAAAAAGTAGTCTCTCTGGTCAAGGAAACAAAATTTATCTCACCTCGATTTCTTCAGTGGTCCTGTCTTCTGTTCAAAAGATGATCGCATCACCTTCTCCTCTCTCCAGCAGGAACTGGCCTCTGTAAAAACAACAATTCAAGCCAGAGGTCGTAGTTTAAGGAGTCACCAAATGACTCCCCCATGCACGGTGTTTCAGGACCCGAAGCCTGGAAGGTGGGGAAAGATTTTGGGACGCATTGATTACCTCAAACGGTAGGATCAACTGTGCAGTGTGACTGCTAACACACTGCTGTTGGTTCATCACCAGACATCTGTACCATGTAAAGTCTGTTTCTGTGAAGTTGGAAACACGAAGAGCTGATGTGTTTGTCACCACTTGGTATCTTCCTCTAACATTCTCCATCACTGATGTTGTATTGTCCCCAAAAACTCTGCTCCATGTTTGTTGCTCATATCTAAAGTCCTGTTTGAGCCACTGGACAGCTGCTCCCCAACACGGCACGTCCACTGTTTCTCCAAATTTCATTCTGATAATTGTCCTAAATATAAATTCATTAAGTCTGATACCTGATACCTAAAAGCACTCTTTCTAAAAGCAGTGAATCAATTCAGACCCAAAAAATCTCCTCAGTGAAATAATCAGACATATTTTGGGATATTTAGTTTTTTTTC
Organism: Sander lucioperca; assembly: GCF_008315115.2. Classification (NCBI taxonomy): domain Eukaryota; kingdom Metazoa; phylum Chordata; class Actinopteri; order Perciformes; family Percidae; genus Sander; species Sander lucioperca. The sequence continues at coordinate 6,360,437 of NC_050175.1, forward strand.
TGGGAAATATATTAGAGTGTCATCAGCGTACGCTTAGATTTGTATAAAAACACATTTTACTGAAAGTTTGACTTATTCTCAAATATGTCTTTAACAAAGGTCTGATTTTAATCTTTAAGATATCTGATAGCTGAAGATAGCTTCTTATAATGGTTATAAAACATTAGTTTAGGTATTGTATTTGGTGACCAACATTGCTAAGCTAGCTTTAGCTCAACTGCAACTGAGTTTTTTTTGTCAACTTCTGCAACTAATCAAAACACCAAAAGTTTGCTATAAATAATGAGTCAGTGAACTGCAGATAATGTTTGGATTTCAGGAGGAGAGATCTAAATATATCTAAACCTATAACTATTAACCTCCCAGCTTCTTATACCGTTATAAACTCCACATACAATTATAAAAAAATATAGTATTTGCTGACTAACAGCTGCAAATCTGAATGGATTCTGAACTTCTACAACTGGTAAAAACACCAACAGTTAGCAATAAATAATGAGTTAATAAGATGCAGTTACTGTTTGGGTTTTAGGGTGTTTTGGGGGTCTCACCGTTGTAGCGGGTCAGACCCCAGCCAGAGGTGACGCAGGTCACGCTGCCGGGGAAGTTATCAGCAGACGCGGTAATGCAAACGGGGGAAACATTGCTGCCAAGGCGGGCGGGAGTTGCCAGCTTGATTCAGGTTACTTTAGCTGTACCCATAGGTTAATGTGTTGCACAGTTCAACAGTGCAATGCATCCATTACACACATTTCAGACATCAGTATCTGTCTATCCATCTATCTACTATCTTGTTATGTTCCGGGAAGTTGAGGACCCAAAGGCAGAGAGCAGGCAGGCATGCAGGAGAAAGTTGAAGATGAGGATTTATTGATAAAACACAAAAATAAACCAAGGAAGTCCTGAGCGCAGCAGCAGGCAAAAACCAATACCAAAACATGAAGACAAAGAAAAAGGGAGGACAAAAACCTGGAATAAACACGAAGCACAGAAACTGACGGGAGCTGACATTGGGAGATACGACAGGAACGAGCAAACACAAAAAACACACAATGATCTGACACAGGACAAGGGGAACACAAAGACTAAATACAGAGGGTAACGAGGTAACAAGAGGCAGGTGACACAAGGGCTGGGAAACAGGTGGAAAACATCAGGCAATCACAAGAGCAGGAAAACACAGGACATGAAGTAAAACCAGACTATCAAAATAAACAAAACAGAACATAAAACAAGACAAGACCAAAAATCACACAATCACAAGGAGACATGACAGAAAACAGGCTACCAAAATATGACAGGACAAAACACCAAAACCATAACATATCTATCCATCCATCCATCCATCCATCCATCCATCCATCCTAACCCTAACCCATAGCAGGGGGAATGAGAGGGGGAAAGGCCAGAATTGTAATTTCCCCACTGGGGATCAATAAACAGTATAAATTAGAATAAATTAAATTAAATTAGAACAGGGGGAATGAGAGGAGGAAACACCAGAGCAGGGGGAATGAGAAGGGGAAACACCAGAGCAGGGGGAATGAGAAGGGGAAACGCCAGAGCAGGGGGGAATGAGAGGGGGAAACACCAGAGCAGGGGGAATGAGAAGGGGAAAGGCCAGAGCAGGGGGAATGAGAAGGGGAAACACCAGAGCAGGGGGAATGAGAGGGGGAAACATAGCAGAAGATATTCCTTTTGGAGATGTAGCCTAAAAATGTTAAACTTTTATTTATTTCCATGTAACTTTTTGTCAAAGGAGCCATTGGAGAGAGGCAGGTTGCGGAGCCCTGGACTAAAATATAAATGAATGAATTTAGTTCTCAGATTTAATTTCTAAAAGATTCAAAGAGTTTGTTTCACTGCTGACGAAGGCGAGGCAGGAGACGATCCAGAGGAAGGCCATTGTGACGATGATGAGGATGATGATGACGTGTTAAAGACAGAGCTGCTCTTTTATTCCTGAACCCTGCTGGCCTTCAGCCAATCAGAGCGCCCGCTGGTCCGTCCAGCTCAGCACTCAGCTGGCGGAATTCACACAGCTCTATCGCCCTGAACTGCCGCTCTCTGATTGGCTGCTGACGACTCAGACCGTCAGCACCTTTTGTTTCTATCCAACCTAAACTTTATTTCACTTCAGATCCCAGAAGCCTGTTTCAGTTTTCCATCAAAGTTATTTCTTTAAATGAAAATGTACATTTAATGGACTCCTCTGTGTTGTTTATTATAAAAAAGAAATGCTCTGCTGTCTAAAACATTTGACTTGGAAATAAAAAGATCATTCATTAAACTGTTCTGTAAAGATGAAGATTACTTTGGTTCCTCTGCATGTTATGTTTTATTTTACACTTATTTAATATTAAACTTTTGAATACTACCTAAAATGTACTGGTGGTTTTGGATGTTTACATTTGAACTTACAGGTTTCTACTCTGACATGTGTTTTATATTTCTTCAATGTAATCTGTTTTTATGTGTGAAACAAATAAGCACAAACATAAGTGATATTATCAGATAGAACAGTGGTTCCCAAAGTGAGGTCCGGGGACCGCCAGGGAGAACTCAAGGAAAACCACCAGACTCCATGTAACTAATCATTACTTTTATCATAGTAAAACACTCTTCATTCAAAGTGGACAAAAACTAAATAAAAGCCATCTTGGTTCATCTTTCCACTGTTCCAACAATCACCACTCTGGTTTGGTTGAAATAAACCCTTAATTCACCCATTTACATGTGGAAATATGCTGGCTCTATACACGCTAAAAGTACTGATTATTTACATGGAGTCTGGTGGAAATATGCTGGCTCTATACACGCTAAAAGTCCTGATTATTTACATGGAGTCTGGTGGAGATATGCTGGCTCTATACACGCTAAAAGTCCTGATTATTTACATGGAGTCTGGTGGAAATATGCTGGCTCTATACACACTAAAAGTCCTGATTATTTACATGGAGTCTGGTGGAGTTTGGTGATGGTGATTTCAGGGCTGTTTCTTGTTAAACTAAAAGAATCTTACTCTTTAACTAAAAGGTCTCTCTGTAGGGATCCATCCCATAATGTTATCAGACACTTAATCATGGGTTTCATACACTTTCTGTAATAAAACATCTGAAACTCCAAAACTCCTGCAGGACCCTGGGACAAAATGTTATCATAATATATAATGAGGGTATGTTGTCTACTTTTGTCCATTTAGGGGTCTTCATGTGAAAAAGTTATGGAAGCACTGAGCTGGAAGATAAATCGACCCTCCTCCTAATTTCACTTCAAATGTACATTATGTATATCTTCATAGTTTCTCATTCTACTGTGTTTTTTTTAAATGAAATATTAAACTGTTATGATCAATATTAATCTGAATCAGGTTTCATGATGTCTTTCTTTCTGCAGGTGTGAGATCTAAACTCTTCCCTCTGTCTCTACATATCTCTGTACACCGTGGGGCTTTTGCTTCACGCTATAATTCAGTTTAAAAGTTGTGAGGAAAACGGCGGTCAGCAGCTGAGTCTGTGTGACACGTCGACACGCTGATAACACACCGTGGACTCATACCGTGCACACTCACCATGCACACTTAGCACACTGACCACATGTTGACACATGAACAAAGATCTGCACAGAAACACACACTGAGATACACACACACACACACACACACACACACAACTCCACGAGTCATATATGTTTTTATTGTAAGTATTGAGTTCAGCAGAAACAGTAGCTTCCTCAAGATGCGAGATAATAGTGGCAAACTAGCTTACACGCATGCGTATACATGCTACAGTCCACATTTTACACTCTACATGCGTGTGTGTTCCTTTAAGAACTGTAGGACCTTTGCACCATGGGATTTAGTCAGGAAGTTGAATGTGATCTGGACGCAAAATTACGAATCCCACTATGGCCACGCCAAGACCCGCCCTACGAAGCAGCTCGATTGGTTGGGGTTAGGCATTTGACCTCGAGTGGTTAAGGTTAGGGTTAGGGGATTGGTCAGGGGATAGGACCTGAACATGTAAGCATGGACGCCTGGCCAATAGTAGTGTGTGAATGCTATTGAAGGGCGGGTCTTGGCGTGGCCATAGTGGGATTCGTAATATCGCGATCCGGACAGCCCCATGGTTTGTGTTATCATCTCTCCATACTATCCTCTTCAATCTTCGACGTTACATGCCTTTGGTAGCATTCTCGCTATGTGAAATAGATGCTGACATACTGTTCTGATATCTTTGTTAATTATTGTCAGAAAGTTTTAAGTGCAATATGTATATTTCTGATGATGATTGATTGCTCATATTAGACTGACAGTATGCTTCAGTAAGCTAGTTTGCAACTATTATCTTGGGTTGTGCTACATGTAAGTATATTTTAGTTTATTTAGATAAACAATATAGGTTATACTATGTACACTGTATAACAATACATTACGTATTTCCTTTATTCCAGCTTACATGTTAGCTACTGTATAAACTACTGCATTACAGTGACGTGTAGTTATATTATTTTTTACAATTATGATTGTATAATGTTTGTGACTCAATATGTAATTAACTGGTCATTGTGTTTCATTTCCCAGTTTCACCCTTTCTAAGTCAAATAAACTGAGTTATGATGATCCCAGTCTCCAGTGCTTGATGGTGGAAGGTGTTTAGCTGCTGGTCAGATTGCACAGGGTTACGTGCATGCAGGACAAGACACATTTCATGGTAAAATTAGAATAACAGAGGTGCAGAGATTACCTGGAAACCACCAGAAGCATTTCCAGGTAATCTCTGCACCTCTGTTATTCTAATATTACCATGTAATAAAATGGAAATAGTTATTACATTGGTAAATGCATGTTATTACATCTGTTATCTTCTTATCACCTTATTACCCCAGTATTACATCTTATTACTGTGATGTATTACCCAGTTATTACTTTGGTAATTACATGTTATTACCTATATATTACCTATTTATTATCACACTGTTACCCCACTATTACCATCTTATTACCGTGGTGTAATGTAAAGTGATACCGGTAGAATCACTAATGGTGCCTCGCAGCTTCGCTGCTTGGCCCCCAATAAAAACAGACCTTCACCCAGGAAACGGGTGTTCATGTCCCAGAAGAAGAAAGGAGGAAGAACCTTGTTAACATTGGTGAGGCTTTTCAACGCTGCAGAAACTTTCATGATTTCAACTGCCTAAAGTCGTCTGAGGTCACTGTGGTGCGTTTAAGGACATTAGGACGCCACAGTGTTGGAAGCCGCTAGAAGAGAGGCAAACAGCGAGTCTGGTCTTTGTTTCAACACATCTGGATGATCAAACTCCGCGACCTACAGGACAACAGACAAAAACAGAGATAGACACAGACACACACACACACAGAGACAGACAGACACATAGACAGACAGAGACACAGACAGAGAGAGACAGTGACAGAGATAGAGACACAGACACAGACACACACACAGACAGAGACAGACAGACACAGACACAGACAGAGACACAGACAGAGAGAGACAGTGACAGAGACAGAGACACAGACACACACAGAGACAGACACAGATAGACACAGACAGATACAGATACAGACACAGACAGATACAGACAGAGACAGAGACAGAGACACAGATACAGACTGTTACAGAGACATCTGTTTTTAAAAAGCCCAGAGTAAACTGAACTAAAAGATCCATCTGAGGACACTTTGTTCGAACTGCTGCAGACTTTTCAGGACAATTAAAACATGAACAAACTGATTTAGAAACAGTTTATTCCAAAAGACATAACTGCACTTAACACTGAGTTTTAAGGATGAATCGTGCATTGAATTTCTTCTTTGTATGGTATGCCGGTATTTTGATTTTACTTTATTAAAAAAAGATATATTTTTATGATCCTTTAGATGTATCTTTTATATATCTTTATTCACTTGTTTTGCACTTTTGCTGATGTTTTGGACTGAAAGGAATGCATCCAATTTAGTTGTACACGTACAATGGCAATTAAGATATGTTCTGTTCTATTCCACTGTTACAAAGACACTAGTCTATATCCTCGACGGTCCACTTCAGGGATTGCTCCATTGCCGCCGGATGTCCGTTACCTTCCTCTTTCTTTGTGTTGCCGTTCTAAACTCTGGTGGATTTTTTTTTTTAAGATTATTTTTTGAGGGGCAGCTTCTAGCTCACCAAGTAAGAGCATTCACCCCATGTTGGCTGAGTCCTGCAGCGACGCGGCTTCAAATCAGACCTTGCCTTCCTGCTGCCATTTGCTGCGTGTCATCCTCCTTTCATGTCTATCCACTGTCACTATAATAAAGGAAAAAGAATCTTATTTTCGGCCTTTATTTTTGACAGGACCGCTGACGAAATGAAAAGGGAGATAGAGGGGGAATGACATGCAGCAAAGGGCTGCAGATCAGAGTCAAACCCATGGCCGCTGCGTAGAGGAGTAAACCTCTACATGTATATATGGGCGCCCGCTCTACCAACTGAGCTATCTGGGCACCCAACTCCGGTGGATTTGTGAGGACTATGGTTAACTGCTCCTCAGATCTCTGCAGGGTAAATCCAGACAGCTATAGCTAGACTATCTGTCCCTCTGACTAAAACTACTTTTGAACGTACACACGTTCCACCAAAACAAGTTCCTTCCTGAGACTATTTAGCAGAGGCACCGTGGCTCCGTCCGGAGCTTAGCCCCGCCCACAATGATTGTGATTGGTTTAAAGAAATGCCAATAAACCAGAGCACACTTTACTCCCATCCAGGAATGCTGTGTGGACTAGCAAGACCTTCCTGCCCAGCGCTGTGGAAGAGGGTCTGCCAATGCAAGACTACAAAGACAGAAACATCTGTAACATCTGTACCAACTGTCTCTGAGGGACTCACCTGTCCGTGGTTAAGGACGAGGATGCGGTCGGCCTGCAGCACCGTGTGGATGCGGTGAGCGATGGTGAGCACCGTGCTGTCCCTGAACGCCTCTCTGATGGTGATCTGGATCAGAGCGTCGGTCTCTGCATCGATAGACGCTGTCGCCTCGTCCAATAGGATGATCTGAGGGACAGACAGGTAAACAGTTAGTTAGACAGACGGACAGAATGTCGCCAAAAGCGTCCAAAGCGTCGAAAAAGAATTTTAAAAAACATCCCAAAAAAATCTAAAGCGTAAAAAAAACCAGATGAAAGCATAGACAGACAGACTGGTAAACAGACATAGAGAGAGAGAGAGAGAGAGACAGACAGACAGACAGACCTTGGAGTTTCGTAGCAGTGCTCTGCTCAGACTGATCAGCTGTCTCTGTCCTACAGAAAAGTTTCCTCCATTGTCCACCAGCTCGGCCTGCAGCTTCCTCTCCAGACCACAAATCTGAGCAGACATCACATGGAACAGCTGTTCAGCCAATCACATCACACAGAACAGCTGTTCAGCCAATCACATCACACAGAACAGCTGTTCATCCAATCACATCACACGGAACAGCTGTTCATCCAATCACATCACACGGAACAGCTGTTCATCCAATCAGACACAAGCACATCACATGGAACAGCTGTTCATCCAATCACATCACACAGAACAGCTGTTCATCCAATCACATCACATGGAACAGCTGTTCATCCAATCAGATATCGTCCAGTCACCACTTACACCACACAAATAGAAGCAAATTAGAGACATAAGTCTTTGAACTTTAACAGCCACAGACTACTTAGTTATGAAATATTTTATTTTGAAAAACATGTATCTGAATTTATTTATTCTGAATTCACCTCTTTGAAATTATTTTACTTCGTAAACCATATATCTCAATTGATTTGTTCTGAATTCACCTCTTTGAAATTTAAATATGAAAATTCTTGATTTCCATTTTAAAAACCTGAATTTCGCTAAATATTTTTCAGTGGTCACAAATTCAGATACAAAAAAAATCAACTTCAGATAAAATAGATTCAGGTTGATCAAATTTGATTGCTCAAATTCAGATTGAAAAATTCAAGTTGAATTACACAGTTTTTGAATTCACGAGTTATTAAAACTAGTAGCATCTGAATATAATTATTCATAAGTTTCCTGTGTCCAGGTCATAATTTGATAGAAAAATAGATATTGAAAAACAATTAATATTATATACACACCCAAAAACTTAAAGACACAGACAAACCAGATCTGTAAATTCAGATACATGTTTTTCAAAATAAAATATTTCATAGCTAAGTATTCTGTGGCTGTTAAAGTTCAAAGACTTATGTCTCTAATTTGCTTCCATACACACAGGTCCATTAACAACCAACCAGTCCTCAGAACCACAAAACTCAACCAGCTCCAATAATATTAATAAAATTACAAAAATAATAATAATGATAACAATCACAAGACTGACGGAGCGTGTCCACAGTGGCGTTTTTGCTGATTCGCAGCATTGGACGCGTGATGTCAGGCCTCTGTGTAGCTGTGTTCTGTTCTCTCTCTCTGCAGGGTGGATTCAGGTGTCCAGCTGCTATTCCTTAAAGGAACACACCAACTTATTGGGAATTTAGCTTATTCACCGTAACCCCAAGAGTTAGATAAGTCCATACATACCCTTCTCATCTCCGTGCGTGCTGTAAGGCTGTCTGACGGCTCCAGAGGCAGCAGCCCATCACAGTACATGCAGGTGAATGCTTCCAGCTAGTCTACTGCTCCCAATAAGTGACAAAATAACACCACCATGTTCCTATTTACATGTTGTGATTTGTATAGTCACAGCGTGTACAAAAAACAACGTAACATGAGACACAGCCGTCTTCTAACCGTAAACAAACCGGGAACTATATTCTTATTCTCAGGCGGAAGAATATAGTACTTGGGCGGAATGATTTGCTTTGCAGCAAACCTGTCTGAGAATATAGTTCCCGGTTTGTTAACGGTTAGAAGATGGCTGTGTGTCATGTTACCTTGTTTTTTGTACACACTGTGACTCTACAAATCACAACATGTAAATAGGAACATGGTGGCGTTATTTTGTCACTTATTGGGAGCAGGAGGATGACTGGAACCATTCACCTGCATGTACTGTGATGGGCTGCTGCCTCTGGAGCCGTCAGACAGCCTTACAGCACCCACGGAGATGAGAAGGGTATGTATGGACTTGTCTAACTCTGGGGGTTACGGTGAATAAGCTAAATTCCCAATAAGTCGGCGTGTTCCTTTAAACAACAATCAACCTCTGTTTCAAATACTCGGTTCTTCTTCCACCCAGCGTCAGATCGTAGACAGAACTTTCACAGCTAAGGGCCGTCCACACCAAGAACAATACCTATAACCATAACTATATAACTATATATACTATGTGAGCATCCACACTGCTGAACGATCACGTTCTGCAAACAGCGACAACAAGCACGCACTGCAGCTGATTATAATACATACAGCAGACGTTGCAACATACGATTACAGGAATGTCTGAAGTAATATCCTACATATTTGTGAATGTGGGTACATTTTATGAACCAAAAAGGTCTGACTGAAGGTTCCCAGGGCGCTGACACCGCTGCCTTCTCCAGGAAACAGAGGCGCTCAGAGCTCCAGAGAGCCGGGGATGAGAGCGAGTAGGCGCTGTCAGATCTGTGCAGAGCTCCGGAACAAAAGCACCAAGAGTAATCATATCTAAAGCACAAGATTCACTCTCAGTGGTTTCTGTGACATGAGAAATACCTTCAAAGTATTAATGTTTAAAAATACACAGAGCTAAAGGATCGGAGCCCCACCGAGGGGAAAAGTCACGCCACTAATCACTCGTGTGCAACAAATCTCTCCGTAGTGTCCCTCTTTGCCGTGTCATGCTGTAAACTCAGATGGATTCTGATTGGCTGTCAGTGTCTCCCTTCGCCATGTGTCTCATGTTGTGAAGTCAAATCACAACCAACCTAGGCCTATTAGCTCGCTCATGGAAATAATGCTACCTGTGGAAACGTACCTTGACCGTGGTGGAAATTTGAATCATGTGACTATCATATTTAATGCAACTTGAACAAACTTCTTCACTCTGATTTTCACTCAGGACACTGAGTGAAACTAAAAGTCATCTGTGATTTTTTTAAATAAACGTCAACTTCAACTTCATTTGTGTACCCGAAGGGCGATTAGGTGTGGAGCAAGTATAAATACATACAAGACACATAAATACATACAAGTTCTACACACAGTCCAACTGGAACACAACCGTAACAGTACGAGGACAAATAAATACCAGTACAAGGTGCATGGATAGCAGCGTCAAAGTAAACAAGGATTTTAGTCTGTTATGCAATGACGTCACATTACGTCCTCATTTTAGTAGTTTTACATAAATCAGTTTAAGCCTATCCTTGATGTTTTCCATACCTTAATTAAGTATTTTGTTGCCTAAACTTAACTAGCTCTGTTTCACAACATCAACTGCGTGTTTAAAACTTAAATACAAAGGTTGTATGTGTCGGTTTGGGAGTCAAGATTGTAAATGATGCTGCCAGTGGACACGTACCATAATGATAATAATTATAACAATATTATTATTAACAAATAACTGGATTACGTAACATACTGCGTCCTTCATGTAGGTCTTTTCCAGCGCTGCCCAGATCTCCTCATCACTGTGTCTGTTGAAAGGGTCCAGGTTGTACCTGCAGACACGTTTCAGCAGGAACTGATTATTGAATGTTTGTTGTCTCTAAAGCTTAGTTCAGACCAAAGATTCACGAAGAGACTAAACAGTTTGAGAACATTGCAGGAAAAGTTGCAGCAATCTGAACCGGCCCAACTCAGCTCAATTGCAGTCCACAAATTCTGTGTGGTTCTGGTTATTCCTTGTGCATTGTTCAAGTTTGTCCAAATCTAATTAAAGTTAAAGCTATAGTGGTTGCCGAGGTTACCTGACAGTCCCGGTGAACAGCGTGGGGTCCTGGGGGATGATGGACAGTTTTGTGCGCAGGTCAGACAGGCTGATGGATGTGATGTCCACTCCGTCTATCAGGATGCTTCCTGCAGTCGGTTCAACCAGCCGGAACAAAGCCACAGCCAGAGACGACTTCCCTGTACACACAGACATTTTCTCTGCAGCCTTTTATTTTATTTTATTTATTTTTTTATTTAACCTTTATTTAACCAGGTAGGCCGTTGAGAACAGATTCTCATTTACAACGGCGACCTGGCCAAGAAAAGCATAAGCGTACAAGACAACATACAGTTTCACATTCAACATAGTACAAGAAAACAGAATACAATGGGCTACAAAGGTACAAATTAAGTAGGCAGTTCAAGCCGGCGCAAAGTGAGGTGTAAATAAGTTGATGGATATGCAAAGTGATATGGTGATAACATAATATACATGAAATAGACAATCTATAACAATGCTGAGATGTAGTAAAGAGTCAGAATACAGTTAGTGCAATGTAAATTGTGGTCAAGATAGTGATGTGGATCCAGTGATCAGTTATAACTCAAACAGTTAGTGCAAGATGTAATCTAGTTAGTGATGTGGATCAGTAATAACACAGTAAACATGAACAGACTGTCAAAATGCTGAATATAGTAAAGAGGTAATATACAGTTAGTGCAAATATTTGTCTAGGTAGTGAGGTAGAAACTTGAATAACAGTATACATGAAAAGGCAGTCTATACGAATATTAAATACTGAGATGTAGTAAAGAGTCAATATATAGTTAGTGCAGGTTGTGATCTGAATAGCGAAGTATGACAACAAGGTGTTGCAACAGTAGTGGGGAGAACTACAGTTTTGCATACCATGGCCGGTGCAAGGTGCCAGGGCAGGTGCAAGGTGCAAAAGCACGTAAACAGAGATGTGCAAATGTGCAATGGGGCTTGTCAGAGACAGTGGGATAGGGTGTATGAAAATAATACATGAATGATGAACAATTAGCACATGCAGTGATCTGAAAGGAGCCTGGTCAGACGTGCTTTAAAGATAGTTAGCGGGATAAGGGTTTTGAGCTTCAGGGTTTTTTGTAGCTCATTCCAGTTATTTGCAGCTGAGAACTGGAAGAAGCGGCGGACAACGGAGGTGTATGCTTTTGGGGTCACCAAGGAGATGTAACTGTTGTCACCTGACAACACCTGATCCAACCTTCAGGTGTGACCCATGTAGCTCCAACCTCCTCCCTAATTTCCATGAGTATTTTGGAATCTTTTGGAGTTTTTAGGAAACTTTGGAAGTCTTTGTGAGTCTTCCAGAATCTTTAGTAGTCTTTGGAGTCTTTAGTCGTTATTGTGAGTCTTTGGGAATCATGTGAGTCTTTGGTAAATTTTGGAAGTGTTTGGGAATCTTTTGAGTCTTAAATAATCATTGCAATGATCCTGGGTTTCTTGGTGATTGCCCAGCAGCAGACCAGAACACAATGGAGGGACTATATGTCTCATCTGTCCTGAGTAAACCTCCAGGGTTTCCATGATTCAGCCTGCTGCCAACCAGACGAGACAGACATTGAATGCCAAGACATCAAATTTAGGATTGGTGATGTGGTTCTTTAAACACATGTTTATTCATTATAATTGGACCCCAGCAGGGTGACACCGCTGCACACATGTCCTTACCGGAGCCAGTCCTTCCCACAATGCCAATCTTCTCCCCGGCTCTGATGTGGAGCTGCAGCCCATTAAGGACAATAGGTAAGTTCTGTCTGTAGCGCATCTTAAAGTCCAGGAAGGTGATGACTCCGTGCTGAGGCCAGTCCTCTGAGACCGGATCCACCTTCAGCTGCCCCTCCAACTCCTCCGAGCCCTAAAACACAACCAACACTTGGTGTCAAAAACAGAGAGCAGACCAGCAACATCTCTGGGAAAGTTTGGAAGTCTTTGTGAGTCTTTGAGAAACTTTGTAAGTATTTAGGAATCTTTGGGAGTCGTTAGGAATCTATTATAAACTGACCGTGATGTACTCGAGCAGGCGCTCCACAGAGATGAACCTCGCTTCAACCGAAATCAGGGACATGATCAAATACTGAGAGTTTGCCGACAGCTGGAAACACAAACATTAATATTATTATTTACCAATTACACTACACATGTACATGATGAGAGATACATGTGTGTGTGTGTGTGTGTGTGTGTGTGTGTGTGTGTGAGAGACAACACACACAGAGAGTTTTACCTGTAAGATGAAATTCAGAGAGAGGGCTTTTAAGGGGGGGCTGCAGACATCATTGGAGATGAAGACGACCAGCAGAGCGACTATCAGCGTCATGATGACATACAGAGTAGTCATTATGTTGGAGATCCAAAATAGGCCGTAGTTAAACAGTAAGAAGTGGTTAGCGTTGATGTCAGAAAGGCTCTTAAACCTGCAACACAAACAGCACGAGTCAAAGACATCAGCCATCTCGCTCAACAAGTTTATATCACAGACTGAAAAAACTTTCGGGTCTGAAAAGTGAAGCTCCTGAAACCTTCATTCTAACCAATTTCCAGCAGGGGGCGCTACAGAGAATTATTTAGACATAATAAATCTTGGATCATTGAACTGAATGTGAGGATCTCCACTAGTGCGTTTTCTTACAAATGAGTCACAAACTTCCTCTAAAAGATGACAAAGGAATATGAAAATGAGCAAAGGAGTCGCCATAACAAAGGTTTACAGGTGTAGATAAAAGTATTGTCAACAGTCAACTTCCTGAATTCGGTCAAACAGAGAGTAAGGGAACCAAACCAACAATTGGACCAACAGAAAAGGACTCAGGTCTTTTTTTGTTCACATTGTTAATTTACTTGAAAGAAGACTCAGTACTCTTTCTGATGGGGTCTCAGGGCTAAAATACATAAAGGGCAAAGGGCAATACCTACCTGAAGCGTGTTGTGTTCACAACGCACTTGAAGCGAACCGCTTACAGAGGGGTCTGAGTCCCTTTGGAGTAAAAAATGCTGACTAATATGTCTGAGTTCTTTTGGAGGGCTGAAACGGAAGTGAACATTGAATTCACTGAGTAAAAAAGAGATGAGTTTCTCTGAGCTGTCTTTGCGTCTCACCGCTCTGTGTAGTTGTGCGTCTTGTCGTAGGCACGAATGGTGCCAAGGCCTTTAACGATGGAGGTGCACAGAGAGATGCAGGGAGAGCGACTGATGTCCTCCATCTTCTTCAACGTACAGACGTTTCTCAGGAACAGGCTGCAGGAAATAGTCGGTCTTTACTGTCACTCATCAGAGAAGAACTGATGCAACAACTACCGTCCTTGATTATTAATTTATAATATTATTGTGCAGAATTTAGCGATGGATCGATGAATTTGTTTGTTTAAATGCTGCACCCTGATCTTTACAGAAGTTTAGGGGATAGCACAAGGGTTTGTGTTTGTTCGTCTACTGTTAACGCTCTACATTAGCAATAGTGTCACTCTAACATAGACAAATAATATCTGTCTTTATGCAGCTGACACAGTCTTATCTGCATGTGCTCTCTCTTCATGTTTGTCTTCAGTCTTCATCTCAGATTACCTGAGTATATAAAGGTTATATATAGAGTTGTTCTGATACCGGTACCAGATGTGATATGATTGTTATCGTTGTTCTATGGCCTGGCTTGGGTTAAGGTCTTTGTAAAATATGTAAAAAAAACAGACAGCGAATAAATGCCACTGAACTTTATTTCATTACCTAGTTTGACAACCAGTCATAGCCATCACTATTTACTGTTTAAACCCAAAAATAACCAATCCAGTGTCTTGTGGACCTATTCACTGTTTAACCCAAACCTAACTGTAATATTTAAGGACAAGCTCACTTGAACCGTGAAATAATCATATCCCAGATTGAAGTGAGCTATTGCTTTTATAAAACATCATCAACATCAAGTCATTGGCAAAATGAAAGTCACACATGCAAGTTCAGGTATCGAAATCTGTTTCAGGAAGGAGTGCTTACTCACCTGCAAATGAGAAGTAACACCATCACCAGGATGCACCCTGGCAGCAGCATGTACGGGAAGGTGACTGCAGAGATGATCAAACTGGAGATGGCCATCAGAGAGAACATGAGCTCGTTGTTGAGATAAAAAGGCACCGCAGAGTCCACCTCGTTCTGACACATGGAGAAACAGTTGAGGATGCGGCCGGTTGGAGTCGTGTCAAAGAAGCTCATCTGTTTCGCTAAGATCTGAGGGAAATACCAACCAATCAGCTGAGTTCACTAATCAATCACAGCAACCAGAGCAAAAACATGAAGAAAACTGTTTAACTGTGTGTTCAAAAGGTCAGCTTTAAGGCCTTTGCATGGTCCTTGAATGCCTCCTGGTGGACAAATAAAATTGAGTTTCAGTAAGTTTTGTTTCTTCACCGCTATGTAGAGTTGAGTACCAATTAAGGCCTTTATTCTGCTCTTGCTTTGTGCAGGTTAGCGTAGCAGATACCTAACATCAGATCCTTGAAATAAAGACCCAGGAAACCGGAGTAGAACGTAGAATGTAGGCTTTTAGTTAGGATCTTTCCAATTTTGTAAAACTGTAGAAACATAAAAATATGGCATTACACACTGCCCATATACATAATCATGAACATGCAATAGCATATAGGCATCCCATAAGAAAAATAACAAGCCATAATCATGAGACTTGCAAGACTAGTTAGCATTTAAGCTTAATTTAGGGGTGTGATGAACAGTGGCAAAAATACTCACAATAAAGATAATGGAACTATGACTAGAAATAGTAGTTGTAGTGGTTCATGGCATAGCAGGGCACTGCAGGGCATAGCAGGGCGTAGCAGGATGTAGCAAGATGTAGCAGGATGTAGCAGGTCACTGCAGGGCATAGCAGGGTGTAGCAGGGCATAGCAGGGCGCGGAGCAGGACCATGATTTAGGTGCCACCCTAATCCAAGGAAAACTGCTGGGTGAAAAAAAATTAGGACACCGGGGAATAAACTCCCCAGAGCTAAGTTAGTAACAAGCATTTCTGGATGTACACAGATAGAAAGAGAGAGGACAGAGGAGCTCAGTGTGTCAAAGGACGTCCCCTGGCAGTCTAAAACTATAAATGCATAATTAAGAGCTGGTGCAAGGCAAACCTGAGCCAGTTCTATAAGGGTTGGTAGTGTTGGGACCGTCGAGGAGGTTAAACATTATCTTTTTCAAGCAAAGGGTTTTCAGTCAACATGTGACTCAAAGACAAAAGACCCAGAGACCATGTGGTCTTTCAGACAAAGGATCTTGGCCTACGGTAAAGTCCACATCCCTTGCTCCAAACTCCTAAATGAAGGAAAGGAGCTAAGAAAGACGCAAAATGCCGTCAGGGAGGGGCCTGCAGATAAGGTTCGACACTTTCAGCTTCACTTTGACTCTCCCATTGGTTCAGAGGTACCATAAAACCAGCATGGAGCCAGGTCTGGTGGCCTGAGCTATAAAACTCCATGTCACCCCCCACTTCTCGTCTTTTGCCCTGTGACTTTGTCACTACAGCATGACACACAGAAATCTCAGCTTTCCACCTCAACTCCAGTTGACGACAGGTCAGCACGACAAGTTTGTGCTAAAACTTCCATTTTTGAAACAAAGTGGATTTAATTTCGGTGCTGGGAGCACCGTGGATCCTCTGAAACCACTTGCCAGTGTTTTCATATCTGCAGGAGAAGGAAACAACGTTTTTCTTCTCAAGTCGACTCTAGCTCCCTTCCGTCTGCTCTTTTTGGAAGGAAAGCTTCCTCTGATCTGCTGACGAGCAGACACGGACCCCCGTTTCTTTCGTGGAAACCTACGGACAAACAGACTGAACACACAGTAAGAAGGCTTACGTCTGGGCAGAGATACATAGTGTGTTTTATTAATGAGTAATTTGCTATTGCTGCTACTTTGTGTTGCCATTAATGTGATCTGATTAATACAGCGCTACTGCTGCGCGTGTAATGTATTAATCTATGATTGTGACCGCTGAGTCAAATCTATTCTGTGAATGTACTCTGATCACGGTGCATTGTTGATATGTTGTGTTGAATATGTAGCTAGCTTGTTCAGGCTGTAAATGCTACTTTCTGCTTCTCCCACTGCTGAGGAGTTTTAGGTACTGTTAGATCCAAGTATATATATATATATATCTTTCTTTCCTACTTCTCTAACCTTTCTCTTACACACACATATATGAACACATAGCTAGTTACACACACGCGCTAAGGTGAACAGCTGGCCAAACAGCGAGTCACATAAACTGCAGAGCGTGCACCGCTCCACAGTTCTGCGCTCCGGTGTCTCCCTCTTGTCAACCACACGTGTGCAGACACGTTAGCTTAGCAGCTAGCCTATTGTTGGTAGCACATAGCTTAGCCTGAATGAGCTAACGGCTAATCTTAGGCCTAGCCTATCAATACCGCCCTCTTGGGGTGAAACAGTTTTGTGCAGCTCACAAGAGTAGCCATTTTTGTAGTCTTTGGCTAGACTACACCTCGTCACCCCCTACTCTTTCACACTCACTCTCTCACACCCACACACACACACACACACACACACACACACACACACACACACACACACACACACACACACACACACACACACACACACACACACACAGAGGGTCTCCCCACATGCTGTTTTGTTTTGTCACTGACACAGGTCAATGCTCGGATTTCACCCTTCCACTGACAAATGAGACTATTCCACAGTTCAATATTGGCCCCTGAAGTTTCAGGGTGGTGCCCCGTTTTGATTGTTTGTTGATTTGATAAAGTTATTAATAACCATATTCATAACTTTATTAATATTGATAAACATCTTTGATAATATGCCAATAATCTTATCTGTACCCCTACGTGTACCCAACAGTAGATGAATCTGACGACTATGAAGAGAAGCAGAGAAGAGAAGGGGTGCCGTGTCTGTAGACATACACCCTCTCCAGCCGGTCTAGGCAAACGCTGCAACTCCTCACTCCCTAATTATAAGCTTTATCAAAGAGGAGAGTTTTAAGTTTACTCTTTAATGTGGTGACGGTGTCTGCCTCCTGGACCCAGACTGGGAGCTGGTTCCACAGGAGAGGAGCCTGATAGCTGAAGGCTCTGGCTCCCATCCTACATTTAGAGACGCTAGGAACCACAAGTAGCTCTGCTTTCTGGGAGCGCAGTGTTCTAGTGGGACAATAAGGTACTATGAGCTCTTCAAGATATGATGGTGCTTGACCATTTAGAGGTTTGTAGGTCAAGAGAAGGATTTTAAATTCAATCCTGGATTTTACAGGAAGCCAATGCAGAGAAGCTAATACAGGAGAAATATGATCTCTTTTCTTAGTTCTTGTCAGAACACGCACTGCAGCATTCTGGATCTGTTGAAGAGTCTTAATGGACTTATTTGGGCAACCTGATAGTAAGGAATTACAGCAGTCCAGCCTGGAAGTAACAAATGCATGGCCTAGTTTTTCAGCATCGTTTTGAAACAGGTTGTTCCTAATTTTGGCAATGTTGCTTTTTTTGTTTTGTTTTAAGTGGCCATTAAAGGATATATCCTGATAAAAAAATAAATCCTAGATTTCTGACAGTAGTGCTGGAGGCCAGTACTACTGAGATACACACACACACACACACACACACACGCGCACACACACGTGTGCACACACACACACACACACACACACTCTCTCTCTCCAGGGCAATGCCATTCAGAGTAGCTATATCTTTAGATAATGAGGTTTGGAGGTGTTTAGGGCCCAGCACAATAACATCGGTTTGATAGGTATAATTGGGTGTCATCTGCATAACAGTGAAAGTTAATTGAGTGTTTCCTAATAATATTGCCTAGAGGAAGTATATATAAGGAGAATAGAATTGGTCCAAGCACTGAGCCTTGAGGAACGCTATGGCGCTATAACTTCAGCGTACCTGGATGATTTATCGTTAACATTAACAAACTGAGATGGAGGACTATAGACAATCATGTTATTAATCATGAGGTAAGTATAGACAACCGTGCTATTAATCGTGCTTGAATACATACCATTTGAAAGATATATCAGAGATTTGTTTTGGTCTTACGTTGCTGAGCAGCTTGTTGTGCAGCGTGGTGGCGGCGTTAAGCGTGACTCTGACAAAGCAGAAACATTTGATGAAGTAGATGATCAGCAGACTGCCCAACATCGCAGCACATACGAGGTGGTAGAAGTGCAGGTCGGGGTTCAGAGAGACATTTTCCCGCTCTGAAGATGTCACGTTGGCAGTCTGGGAAACAACACAACAACCTGAGTCCAGCTGTTAAACATCTGGCAAACTTCTGCTGCTGAGAGCCACAACATTTCCAACTGCCACTGAACAATATCTTCTCTAGCAGCACGTTCTACTGACAAATCGCAGATAAAGGCTTCTGTACCAAACACTACCCAATCGGACATGTTTCAGCAGTAATGCAACCCGGAATTGGGGAACTAGCTAGCAGTAGGCTAACGTTAGCTGCTGTTGAGTATAGTGTTAACTAGCGTCACGTGCAGCGGTGCTTGTGTTGCCGTCTGTTTCAGAGCATCAGAGAGAAGAGCAGACATATCAGTGGCCCCAGATTTCGGTAGCCAGGGTTGGCAGGAAGAAGATTTTTATAAGTAAATGTTCCAATTAATGATCCAGGCAGCACATTCTCGTCTCCCTCCTTCATTTTACAGTCCAATGGTGGCTAGAACGGCTCCGGGTCAAACCTCAATATGGAAAAGATTAATCTGCGTTATTTTTTTTAACGCGTTATTTTTCCTCAGATTAATTAATCGAAATTAACGCATTATTTTGACAGCCCTAATATATATATATATATACTGTAGGTGAGCAAACTGAGGATTTTCATTAATTCTTGTTTACCTAAAAACGGATATAAAATAAAAAACTGTCTCAGTGTGTGTGTGTGTGTGTGTGTGTGTGTGTTATCTAGATGAGGATTGTTCTGAGTGTTTGGCTGCACTGAGCCTGTTTTGAGACGTGTGTGACGAGTTGTGTTGCTGTGAATGAGTTTTGCAGGTGATGTGAACTGTTTAGTTCAGGTGACTGTTGGTAGTGCAGACTGTAGTTAGAGTTTTGCACATGTGGCTTCAGTTGTGACCACTGTCATTCAGCAATCGAAAAAAACTGTAACGTGAAAATCCAACATTAGAACATTGTAGATGTGACATAAAATATGAAAAAGCACAAGCATCAAAAAGGGTTAAAAAGCATAAAAAATGTCTTAGTGTCTAAGCATCAAATAATCTTTAAAATAACTGACAGCTTCGATGCTGCACTCTCCCGATCGGCTGACCAGCCGGTTTTTATCTTGGGGGATTTCAATACATGCCAGCTATCACCTTATCTACCCACTCTGCAGCAGTACGTCACCACGCCCACTCGCTCCACTCGTATACTGGACCAATGCTTTGGTAACATCCCAGACGCATATAAGTCAGTAAGCCGCCCTCCTCTGGGAAGGTCCAATCATAATGTCATTCATCTCCTTCCAACATATAGACAGAAAGTCAGGAGAGAAAAACCACTCCTGAAAACTGTACGTCGATGGACTGAGGATGGGGTGGAGGAGCTTAGAGATTGTTTTGACTCTACGGAGTAGCGTATGTTTTTTGACGCATGCTCTGATCATCATGAATTGACAGACACAATTACATGTTATATTAAGTTCTGTGAACAAACTGTTATCACCTCCAGGACAATTCAGGTGTTTAGTAATAACAAGCCATGGCTCTCAAAGGATCTTAAAATGTGTTTGAATGAGAAAAGGGCTGCATTTTTGAGAGGAGAAACTGACGTAGTAAAGGAGAAAGAGAAGGAATTTAAGCGTAAAGTTTTCACAGCAAAAGTAGATTTTAAGAATAAGGTTGAGCAAAGATTCTGTACAGGTAATGCAAAACAAGCATGGGAGGGATTAAATACAATGATGGGTAGGGAGGGAAAAAAACAAAGTGTAAATGTGACAGATTGTGGTAAATTTGTTAATGATTTAAACATCTTCTATGGAAGATATGATGTGAGAGACCCAAAAATAGGCTGTAGTATTACCTGTGATCAGATTGGTAGCTATGACCATATACAGCTTTCAGAACAAGAAGTAGCCAGGTGTTTTTAGACCTTTAGAAAATTAGACCAAATAAAACACCGGGGCCTGATGGCCTTCAAGGAAGGGTGTTAAAGGTATGTTCTCAACAGCTCAAAGGGGTTCTTACTCAGCTGTTTCAAACTTTGCTGAATTGTGGTGTTTTTCCAAATTCATGGAAGAAATCCACAATAATTCCAGTGCCTAAGGTCTCGAAGGCTGTAGCCCTTGGAGACTTTAGACCCGTGGCACTCACTCCACTCTTAGCTAAGTGTATGGAGAGGGTGGTCAGCACCCATTTAATGTTTTTTGTTGAGAATCAACTTGACCCCCTTCAATTTGCCTATAGGCCACATAGGGGCACAGAGGATGCAATTCTTACTCTTGTAAATCAAATAGCTAAACATTTGCAAAAACCAAAATCGCTTGCTCGGGTTCTTTTTATTGATTTTACTTCTGCTTTTAATACTATGCAAATTGATATTCTTTTAGAACAACTTTATAGGATGAATGTGAATGGCGGGCTCATTTACTGGATTAGAAGTTTCTTAACTGACCGCCCTCAGAGAGTGTTAATGAATGGGGTTTACTCAGATGAGCTTATTATAAATACTGGAGCACCACAAGGCTGTGTGTTGTCACCTTTGTTGTTCTCTATTTATATAAATGAAATGACTGTGCACAGCACCAATGTTAGTTTACTTAAATATGCTGATGACATGGCCATGGTAGAACTTCTCACAGAAAATAATGCAGCACATGAGGAAGCTTACTTTAGCCAAGTCACTTTACTGCAGGACTGGTGTCAGACTGTTAAATTGGAAATTAACGTGACTAAAACAAAAGAACTTATAATACAAACGAAACTGAGAGGGGCCAGTAACTTTAATCCTGTTGTACTTAACAGCCGGCCTGTGGAAGTAGTCGAAAATTTCAAGTATTTGGGTACAATCATTGATCGCACTTTAAGTTTTAATGTTAACTCAGAGAGTATTTTTAAGAGAGCTAACCAACGTTTGTTTTTAATTAGAAAGTTGAGGAGTTTCGGGGTCAGTCAATACATTCTTCAGATGGCATATAGGGGCCTAGTAGAAAGTATTTTACAGTTTAATATAACTGCCTGGTATGGTAACCTGAATGTGAAAGATAAAAACAAGCTTTCTAAAATTGTTAATACTGCAGGGAAGGTGATTGGCAAGTCACAAAGGCAGCTTGGGGATGTATTTGATAATGTGGTACTCAGGAAGGCCAGACAGATATCAGCAGACACTCTACACCCACTAAACTTAGAGTTTGAGCTGCTTCCATCTGGCCGTAGATTCAGGGTTCCAAGGGCGAGTTGGAACATTTATAAGAGATCTTTTATTCCCAATGCCATACATGAACTCAACTTAAAATTTTAAATGTGTTAGTTGTAGATCGAAACCTACCTTAACCTAATCTTCTGCATTGTTTTCCACTTCTGTTGTTGCATGTTGATGGTATTAGTGTTGTACTGTTAACTGTGTGTATTTTTAATGTAATTTTAAATTGGTGTCATTGATGTATATCTGTCGGAGAAGTCAAAGACAAATTTCCACTAAGGTGGACAATAAAGTCTAATCAATCGATCAATCAAAAAGCATTTTAAAAATGTAAAAAAAACCTGTTTTATTTTGCTGCTTTGTGAAGCACTTTGTAACGTGATTTTTGCAAAGTGTGTCTCACCCCGTCTCCCTGCTGCAGCCAGTAGCTGAGGCCCCAGTAGCCTAATGACCCGTTAACTGTTAGCACCATGAAGCTGAGGAGAGTGAAGAAGCTCACACAGAGTCCTGCAGGAGACAGAGGGGACAGGTTAACGTATAAATCAGGGTTTAAAGGTCCCATGGCATGAAAATGTCCCTTTATGAGGTTTTTTAACATTAATGCGAGTTCCCCCAGCCTGCCTATGGTCCCCCAGTGGCTAGAAATGGTGATAGGTGTAAACCGAGCCCTGGGTATCCTGCTCTGCCTTTGAGAAAATGAAAGCTCAGATGGGCCGATCAGGAATCTTCCCTTTATGACGTCATAAGGGGAAAGGTTACCTCCCCTTTCTCTGGTTTGCCCACCCAGAGAATTTGGCCCTCCCATGAGAAAGAGAGCGAAGCATGGCAGTTGGTCAAGGCCACACCCCTCCACCTTTCCCCCCCTCTCTCCTCCTCAATAGCATTTAAAGCTACAGACACATATATGACATCCTAAGGAAAGCTTATTGTGGGACTGGCTCTAGTGGCTATAATTCTGCACCAAGGCTGAATTTCGGGAAAGAGACTTCAGATACAGTATTAGGGGACCACTAAGGTCTATATAAAAGAGACTTCAGATACAGTATTCGGGGACCATCACCTTATCGTGGTGGAGAGGTTTGTGTGTCCCTATGAACCTGAGGGCTGTGTTGTCTGGAGCTTTGTGCTCCTGGTAGGGTCTCCCAAGGCAAAGTGGTCTCAGGTGAGGGGCCAGACAAAGAATGGTTCAAAAACCCTATGAGTGACCGAGGAAGAGATGGAGTGACCCTGCCGGAGGAAGCCCGGGGCCCCCGTCTGGAGCCAGGCCCAGATGGAGGGCTCGTCAGCGAGCGTCTGGTGGCCGGGTTTGCCATGGAGCCCGGCCGGGCACAGCCCGAAAAAGCTACGTGGCATCCATCTCTCCATCCCATGGGCCCACCACCTGTGGGAGGAACCGCTGGGGTCGGGTGCGCTGCCACATGGGTGGCAGTGAAGGTCAGGGGCTTCGACGGACCAGACCCGGGCAGCAGACGCTGGCTCTGGGGACGTGGAATGTCACCTCTATGTGGGGGAAGGAGCCGGAACTGGTGCGGGAGGTGGAGCGCTACCGGTTAGATCTGGTGGGGCTTACCTCTACGCACAGTCTCAGTTCTGGAACCATACTCCTGGATAGGGGTTGGACTCTTTTCTTCTCCGGAGTTGCCCAGGGTGTGAGGCGCCAGGCGGGTGTGGGGATACTCACAAGCCCCCGGCTGAGCCACCTCAGGAGGGGGAAGCGGGGAACCATCCAAGCTGTGTACAGTAAGGATGGGACGCTGTTGACCTCAACTGAGGAGGTAATAGGGCGGTGGAAGGAGCACTTTGAGGAACTCCTAAATCCGACTAATACTATGGTAGAGGCAGAGCTGGAGGATGATGGGGGATTGTCGTCAATTTCCCTGGTGGAAGTTGCTGAGGTAGTTAAACAACTCCACAGTGGCAAAGCCCCAGGGATTGATGAGATCCGTCCAGAAATGCTTAAAGCTCTGGGTGTGGAGGGGTTGTCTTGGTTGACACACCTCTTCAACATTGCGTGGAAGTCTGGGACGGTGCCTAAGGAGTGACAGACCGGGGTGGTGGTTCCCCTTTTCAAAAAGGGGGACCAGAGGGTGTGTGCCAATTATAGGGGTATCACACTTCTCAGCCTCCCTGGTAAAGTCTTCTCCAAGGTGCTGGAAAGGAGGGTTCGGTCGATAGTCGAACCTCAGGTTGAAGAGGAACAATGCGGATTCCGTCCTGGTCGTGGAACAACGGACCAGATCTTTACTCTCGCAAGGATCCTGGAGGGAGCCTGGGAGTATGCCCAACCGGTCTACATGTGCTTTGTGGATCTGGAGAAGGCGTATGACCGGGTCCCCCGGGAGATACTGTGGGAGGTGCTGCGAGAGTATGGGGTGATGGGGGTCCCTTCTCAGGGCCATCCAATCTCTGTACGACCAAAGCGAGAGCTGTGTCCGGGTTCTCGGCAGTAAGTCGGACTCGTTTCAGGTGAGAGTTGGCCTCCGCCAGGACTGCGCTTTGTCACCAATCCTGTTTGTAGTATTTATGGACAGGATATCGAGGCGTAGTCGGGGTGGAGAGGGGTTGCAGTTCGGTGGGCTGGGGATCTCATCGCTGCTTTTTGCGGATGATGTGGTCCTGATGGCATCATCGGTCTGTGACCTTCAGCACTCACTGGATCGGTTCGCAGCCGAGTGTGAAGCGGCTGGGATGAGGATCAGCACTTCTAAATCGGAGGCCATGGTTCTCAGCAGGAATCCGATGGAGTGCCTTCTCCAGGTAGGGAATGAGTCCTTACCCCAAGTGAAGGAGTTCAAGTACCTTGGAGTCTTGTTCGCGAGTGAGGGGACAATGGAGCGGGAGATTGGTCGGAGAATCGGCGCAGCGGGTGCAGTATTAGATTCAATTTATCGCACCGTTGTGACGAAAGAGAGCTGAGCCAGAAGGCAAAGCTCTCGATCTACCGGTCAGTTTTCGTTCCTACCCTCACCTATGGTCATGAAGGCTGGGTCATGACCGAAAGAACGAGATCCAGGGTACAAGCAGCCGAAATGGGTTTCCTCAGGAAGCTCAGTCATCCGTGAGGAGCTCGGAGTAGAGCCGCTGCTCCTTCACGTTGAAAGGAGCCAGTTGAGGTGGTTCGGGCATCTGGTAAGGATGCCTCCTGGGCGCCTCCCTAGGGAGGTTTTCCAGGCACGTCCAGCTGGGAGGAGGCCTCGGGGAAGACCCAGGACTAGGTGGAGGGATTATATCTCCAACCTGGCCTGGGAACGCCTCGGGATCCCCCAGTCAGAGCTGGTTAATGTGGCTCAGGAAAGGGAAGTTTGGGGTCCCCTGCTGGAGCTGCTTCCCCCGCGACCCGAGACCGGATAAGCGGACGAAGATGGATGGGGACCACTAAGGTCTATATAAAAGAGACTTCAGATACAGTATTAGGGGACCACTAAGGCCTATATAAAAGAGACTTCAGATACAGTATTAGGGGACCACTAAGGTCTATATAAAAGAGACTTCAAATACAGTATTAGGGGACCACTAAGGTCTATATAAAAGAGACTTCAGATACAGTATTAGGGGACCACTAAGGTCTATATAAAAGAGACTTCAGATACAGTATTAGGGGACCACTATGGTCTATATAAAAGCATCCAAAAAGCAGCATGTGCGGACATAAGGCATAGCGCATGCGTTACGTTGCACATTATGGCAAAGGGCAGGGGACATGCAGCTCATCATACATTTACCCAACGTATATGCACTAATAAAAGAAAATAGAAATACATGAATACATTTAGATTTACATCTAACATGTTGTTGACGAGTCTCAAAGCTCTAGTCTGAGTCAAGTCACCTGTTTGTGCAACTTAAGTGCGACTCCATCTCTGGTCTGTGTTTGTCTGTGTGTGTGTGTGTGTGTGTGTGTGTGTGTGTGTGTGTGTGTGTGTGTCTGTGTGTGTGTGTGTGTGTGTGTGTGTGTGTGTGTGTGTGTGTGTGTGTGTGAACGTGTGTGTGTCTGTGTGTGTGTGTGTGTGTGTGTGTGTGTGTTTGTCTGATTGTCTGTGTGTGTGTGTGTGTGTGTGTGTGTGTGTGTGCATGTGTGTGTGTGTGTGTGTGTGTGTGTGTGTGTGTGTGTGTGAACGTGTGTGTGTGTGTGTGAACGTGTGTGTGTCTGTGTGTTACCTCCGGCTGCGTGACAGTACTGCTGAAAGTTTTTCCAGGTGATCAAACTTGCTTCGCTCTTCTGATCAGCAGCTTCACACAGAGAACAGAACATTTCAGAAAACTCAACATTTCTTTTAATTTTGCTGTCGTGTTTTGTGAAATGTTGTTTCTTAACAGGTAAATAACTATTAAGTGAAGTCCCTTTAGTTAATAGTTAATAATGTCCCTGATTAAAGCCGGATGTCCGTCCCCTTCCTCTTTCTTTGTATTGGCGTTCTAACCTCTGGTGGATTTGTGAGGACTATGGTTAACTGCTCCTCAGATCTCTGCAGGGTAAATCCAGACAGCTAGCTAGACTATCTGTCCAATCGGAGTTTTCTGTTGCACGACTGAAACTACTTTTGAACGTACACGTTTTTCTCCCATCCAGGAATTCTGTGTGGACTAGACAGACCCTCCTCCGCAGTGCTGTGGAGGAGGGTCTGTCTAGCAAGACTGATCTATTGTATACTATTCTTTTGCCCTGGCATGCTCAACTGTTATCCCTCCCACCTTTGTTGTCCTACAATTTTTGCACATCTACTGATCTACATCACTATCTAGACCACAATCCGCACTAACTGTATATTGACTCTTTACTACATTTCTGCATTTATATAGACTGTCTATTCATGTATATTGTGCTATTACCATATCACTTTCGCATATCCATCAATGATAACTTGATCTGCACTTTATGTAGCCTATTGTATTCTGTAATTTTGTATTGTATTGAATGTGAAACTGTATGTTGTCTTGCACGCTTATGCTTTTCTTGGCCAGGTCGCCAGTGCATTTGAGAACCTGTTCTCAACGGCCTACCTGGTTAAATAAAGGTTAAATAATATTTTTTTTTTTAAATCAGCTATCAATGTCTTGTTTATTAATGTAAAGTGTTATCAAACAGCAAGAATTTTACTTGACTTACGTTTGCAGGTGGATGAAAGTGCGTCTGTGTTCTCATCCGACATGTCGAAGGCTGTAAGGGAACAAACAGAGGGGCAGTTTGATTTACTGCAAAGCTTTAACACAACTCTTTTATTCAGTCGTAACTGACCCAACAACAGCTGAACGGATGTGTTTCTGTGTTTGATGAACACAGCACAGATTTACACAACAACCATGAAGAGAGAATAACAGAGATTATTTTCATTACCAATTCACCTGTAGATTACTTTATCAATTCAATAAAAGTTCCAACCTCAAAATCTCCACAACTGACATCTGACCAACGGTCCAAAACAAGATGGATTCGAAAGTAGTATGTAGACAGACAACAGTAGAGAGTAGTATGTACAGAAACAACAGTAGAGAGTAGTATGTAGAGAGACAGCAGTAGGGAGTAGTATGTAGAGAGACAGCAGTAGAGAGTAGTATGTAGAGAGACAACGGTAGAGAGTAGTATGTAGAGAGAAAGCAGTAGAGAGTAGTATGTAGAGAGACAACAGTAGAGAGAAGTATGTAGAGAGACAGCAGTAGAGAGTAGTATGTAGAGAGACAACAGTAGAGAGTAGTATGTAGAGAGAAAGCAGTAGAGAGTAGTATGTAGAGAGACAGCAGTAGAGAGTAGTATGTAGAGAGAAAGCAGTAGAGAGTAGTATGTAGAGAGTAGTATGTAGAGAGACAACAGTAGAGAGAAGTATGTAGAGAGACAGCAGTAGAGAGTAGTATGTAGAGAGACAACAGTAGAGAGTAGTATGTAGAGAGAAAGCAGTAGAGAGTAGTATGTAGAGAGACAGCAGTAGAGAGTAGTATGTAGAGAGAAAGCAGTAGAGAGTAGTATGTAGAGAGTAGTATGTAGAGAGACAACAGTAGAGAGAAGTATGTAGAGAGACAGCAGTAGAGAGTAGTATGTAGAGAGACAACAGTAGAGAGTAGTATGTAGAGAGAAAGCAGTAGAGAGTAGTATGTAGAGAGACAGCAGTAGAGAGTAGTATGTAGAGAGACAACAGTAGAGAGTAGTATGTAGAGAGTAGTATGTAGAGAGACAACAGTAGAGAGAAGTATGTAGAGAGAAAGCAGTAGAGAGTAGTATGTAGAGAGAAAGCAGTAGAGAGTAGTATGTAGAGAGTAGTATGTAGAGAGACAACAGTAGAGAGACAACAGTAGAGAGAAGTATGTAGAGAGACAGCAGTAGAGAGTAGTATGTAGAGAGACAACAGTAGAGAGTAGTATGTAGAGAGAAAGCAGTAGAGAGTAGTATGTAGAGAGACAGCAGTAGAGAGTAGTATGTAGAGAGACAACAGTAGAGAGTAGTATGTAGAGAGTAGTATGTAGAGAGACAACAGTAGAGAGAAGTATGTAGAGAGAAAGCAGTAGAGAGACAACAGTAGAGAGTAGTATGTAGAGCGACAGCAGTAGAGAGTAGTATGTCACTGAAATGTAAATTTTTCAACCCCACCAACCTTCTTTTCCTAAACCTGTCACGTTCTTGTGTTTAACTGTGCATGTCAGTTAAACATACGTCCTGATCCTGAGCATCAAAAAGTGACTTCAAGAGTCCTGACCAAGCATGTCTAAATATGACGCTAAAGGAGACTTTTTGCGTCAATAACAAAAGCCAAAGGAATCTGACCAAGCGTCGCTTTTTGACGCGATGGGAGTGAGAATGTGTTGTATGAATCGTCAGCCACGACGCATTCTCATAAACGGGTTCATATGATATCGTACAGAATTAGGCAACCCTTTCCTAAGTGAAAGTCTTGTGTTTTCTCCTTAACTTCTTCAGGACATGAACACCTGTTTCCTGGGTAAAAGTCTTGTGTTTTCTCCTCAAACTGAACAAACTGCTTAGAGCTAGAAGAAACCTTAAACTCTGTGGCCCTGACCACGGCTCCAAATATCAGCAGCCTCACAAATGTCCTTTTGGGTA
>NC_050175.1:6394787-6439787 GCF_008315115.2 Sander lucioperca
TAGTGTGTTTGGTGATGGGGATTTCGGGGCTGTTTCATGTTAAACTAAAAGGATCTTACTCTGTAATAAAACGCTCTATCTCTGTAGGGATCCATCCCATAATGTTGTCAGACACTTAGAATAATAATCTGAGTCTCTCCGCAGCAAAAACTGAACTTTTAGTGGACGCTGACTGCTGCTCAACATTTCTCCTAGCGTTACATTGCAGCTTGGTTCAGGGCTGCAGGTTACAGCATTATCGCTCAATACTGGACGATTCTCAGAGATCAGTACCTTAGACACTAATGCATGGGAAAATAAAAAAACAAACATGTTCTCTTTAACACAGAGTAGACTGTAGATGATTGCTTGAGTTTCTCACCAGTGTCTGATCACCGTGCGGCAGGATTTTGAGGTCGTCCTCCAGGCAGCAGCAGCTCAGGACTCGGTTGTACCTGCGGAGCGTCAACACGTCACTACACAGATCAGCTGACACCTTTTCTCTGGAGGAGAGTTATCTACCTGGAGTGGTCCAGAGGTTCCCCCATCAGGATGTTGTCCCGCACTGTCCCATAGAAGATCCAGGCCTGCTGAGCAGCATAAGCAATTGATCCCTGCACCGAGACCGATCCCTGCTGCAGGTTCAGCTGACAGACAGAAAGACAGACAGGAAGCAGATGGACAGGTGAACAGGATGCAGACAGACAGGTGACCCAGTTGCAGACAGACAGGTGAACTCACCTGTTCTAACAGACTGCAGATCAGTGACGTCTTCCCGTTGCCAACAGCACCACACACAGCAAGCAGTCTGCCCTGCAGGAAACACAGCGTCAGTTAGAGACACCCACACATGACACAGACACACACACACACACACACACAGAGATACACACACACACACAATGAAAAAAAAAGGGTCAAGGCAAGGCGTTGGTCGGATCGGCCCACTCATGATCAGAAACTACCAACTCAGCAGGGACTCTGGGTCTCTGGGCAGAGAAGTTTCTGGGTCTTTGGGCAGAGGAGACTCTGGCTTTCCGGGCAGAGGAGACTTTGGGTACATGTGTGACTTACTCCCAAATCTGGTGTCAGAACCATATCGACCACTTCCCCCTTCATGGCCTCCATGGGTCCCAGGGAAGAGGGCCATGTGGGTCCCCATAAAGGACTGCTGGCTGTCGGGGACACTCCCTGTCCATGGTGCAAGCAGTTTAGATAACTAATTAGAGTATCTCAGCTCACCTGGAACTAGTGTGCGGAGGTTACCTAATCTGCAGTATCCTCGGTTTTTTTCTCTCATCTGCTCTGGATGTCTCCACAGGCACACCAAGGTTTGGTTTGGTTATGTTGTCCTAGGTTTGCTTTTTGCTATGTTTACACATTACTACTCCAACACACACTCACCTCTGTCACTCATGCACACCCTTCACCACTTACTCCACTGATTTCTGAGTTAATTTGGTTATTTAATTTGGTCTTATTTGGTTCAACTTGATTTGATACAGTCTTGTTTAAACATCTAACATGGCGTTGTCTCCCTAGGTGGTCCTGAGACTACTCCTGTTTCAGCTTAGCATGCTGCTTGGATAACCCAGGAAGCATCATTAAAAGCGGAGCCACCTTTGCAAAGCTAACTGTATTTCTATTTGTTGCAATAAATGGTTAAATCTCTGACTGACTGAACAACATGTAAACACTCGGTCTCATCAGGTTTACCTTGTGCAGAGTGAAGGAGACGTTCCTCAGGACGGGCATCCCTTCAGCAGCTCTGGCTTCGGACACCAGGTTGTCCCTGTCCTCTGTGTCGGGGGGGTGGAGTGGCTTGGTCCAGGACAGCGTGGCGTTCTCCATGACGACGACCGCTAATGGGGTTCTGGTGCTGTGGCTGATGTACGGCTCTGTATTCTCTGTCAGCAGTAACCTCTGCAACACACACAGACACACAGACAGATATTTTAAATTAACTTAACTTTCTCTCAAAGTTTCCACCCAGACTGTCGGAGAAGTTCAGGAGAGACAAAGTGTAAGTTACCTTTAGGCGAGCCACAGACACAGCAGCTTCAGCAAGGAAACCGACACAAGGGGGCAACGATGACAGAATAAACCTCATGCTGTTCAGGAGGGTGACGAAAGGAAAAGCCTGATGAAGAAACAGAGAGTGAGGCCTCAACACAAACCATAAGGAACCATGAAGGCCACTCAGATTCTCCAGCTCTTCTCTTTGAGCTCTTCCACAAAGGAGAACATTTTTTTTAAAGAGACTGTCCTCCCCCGAAAAATGTTCCCAGACATCGTTTGTTCCAGCATCATTCTGACCTATATTTAGGTTTTCTAGTGGTGGCGCCCTCTAGTGGCCATTGTAGTTCTGATGGGAGCAAAGCAGGAAGTAAGGTGAGGAAGTATTAAAGGGACAAATGTCCTGGCAAGAAGGCAAGTTGGGGGCTAGCAGACAGGGATAAAGAAAAGGGTCTTTTGAATGGCAAGTTGATTTTCAAAGCCCTTCCAGATGGTTCTCTCAACAATATTAAAGTTCCTGAGGCATTCCCAGGCCAAGGTGGGGGATATAATATCTCTCTACCTAAAAAGGTACTTTATTGTCACATACACATACATGTAGTGACATTCATTCTCTGCATTTAACCCATCCCTCAAGGGAGCAGTGGGCAGTCATTTACAGTGCCCAGGGACCAACTCCAGATCTGAGGCAGTGCCTTGCCCAAGGGCACTAGCTGGAGAACCTGGTACATTATATTTTGATGGTGGGGGAAACCGGAGCACCTGAGGAAACCCACGCAAACATGGGGAGAACACACAAACTCCACACAGAAAGGCCCGTAACAACATGGATTCAAACCCAGAACCTTCTTGCTGTGAGGCCACAGTGCTAAACACTGGGCCACCATGCTGCTATAACCTAGTCCTGGGTCTTTTCCCCAGGAAGAAGGCCTTGGGAAAAGAGCCAGGGGCGTCGTTACCAAATGCTGAACCACAACTGGTTCCTTTCAGTGGCTCTATTCTAAGTTCCTCACGGATGACTGAGCTTCTCACCCTATCTCTAAAGGAGACGCCAGCCACTCTCGTGAGGAAACACATTTCGGCCGCTTGTACCCTGGATCGCGTTCTTGCAGTCATGACCCAGCCTTCATGACAATAGGTGAGGGTAGGAACGGTGAGGTAAAGCAATTCTCCAGCCAATCTCCCATTGTCCCCGCACTAGGTACCAAGACTAGCCTGGTCCTACCAGACTCTGGTACATTTCATTTGTCCAGAGAGTCTGGCCTCTGTCCATTGACCAGTGTTGAAGGCGGGTACTCTGTTGAAGTTTAAAACTATTGGATCTGCCCAGAGCCACTCTGGATCTGCCATAACCAATCGCTAACGTTTGGTCGTAACATATGTCATGCACATGTGCAACAAGAGGGGAGACCGACAACAACTATCGGCTTATTTAGAATTAGCATCACTAGCGTTAGCCTTAGCCAACTCCTTCACCACTAACAGAGCGAGCTGGAAAATCAAACTTTTCCCGAACCCCGTGGGGAGGAGGGCCACAACATCATGGCCACCAACACATCTCAGCAAAGATTGTTCTTGCTCGGGCTTTAACTTCTGGATATTCGGCAGCGTTGCCACAACGGACCGAATGGCTTCGCTCGCATCTTTCTAGCGCACGTCCTCAACGTCATTGTTCTCAGCCACTCCCTCTGTTCACTGATTGGACCGCCAAATATTTGACCGGAGAAAACCTAATAATATACCGCAAACCCAGACGGAGTACTGAAGGGAAATGAAAATTGAGCGGAAGTAAGTAGGAGGGCGGAACCAGGCTAGAACAAGACCCCGAGGTACTTGAACTCCTTCACTTGGGGGAAAGACTACCCAAAGTAGTCAATCCATCGGTGTCCTGCTGAAAACCATGGTCTCAGATTTAGAGGTGCTAATTCTCATCTTGAGCATTAAAAACTTTAGAACAGATTAAAAAAAAAACGTGTGAATAATCACAAATTAACTATGGACAATCATGAGATTAAGCACACTTAAATATTTCAATCCACTGACAGCTATATATAATATAAATGGTTTAGTGTGAGTGTTCCTCACGGTGCTGGTGCTGAGAGGTAAACCCAGCCAGGTGTGAACGGTGTAGGTGACCATGATGGCGATGATCGGGACGAGAGGGCTGATGGTCGCACTGAAGTTCTGGATCAGAGCAGCTTTATCCAATATCCTCCTCTCTAACGTCCTAATGTCTGACACACACACACACACACACACACACACACACACACACACATAAACACACAAACATACACACTTTACAAAAACAGACTGTGACAGCTGACTGTCACCATCGTCCTCAGTGTCTAATGATCAGCAATAATCTAGCTCTCCCTTTTCTTGTTTCCTATCGGTCCATCGTCTGCTGCTGCCGATCATTGGGTTGATTTTAACGGACGTCACGGTAGAGTCAAAGAACAGCACCTTCCACAGACAGTAGCGACAGTCGCTCCGGCGGCAGTTGGTGTAAAGAAGAATAAGCAAGTTCTTTGGCTCGCCAGTGATGTCCTTTAAAGCGACGTGGTGATCGGCAGATGCTGGTTCACTGTCAGCCACTTCAACCACAGAAACAGAGTAAATGATTACTAAAAGATTTTTCTGATTTATGAAGTTCATAAAGATCTACAACAGATTCCACTTGCCATCACTGTCCCTGTGTATTCATTTTAATATATTTTATAGTGTTAACTGTCTTGTTCTATTGTGCTTTTTTCATCTTGTTTTTAATTTGTTTATTTTCCGGACGATAATTGTAAAAACACAAGTGGTCAGCAGACTTGAGACGTGCACCCTGAACAATCATTAAAATCTGCATGTGGCGTCTCCATGGTAATAAACGGCTAGTTAGAGCCAACGAGAGAAGGCCTAACGTTACATGTCTCATCAATAAACACAACCGTTACACTTGGAATCTTCTTACCTGTGACATTCCTGTAGAAGGACTCCTCCCACACATACATCTTGATGAGTTTGATGCAGCTGAGGACCTCGTTGATGGAGCGGACTCGGCTGTCTGTGATCTCCCCAGCCTTTTTCTGGAACTGATTAATGAGCCTGGCAGACACAAACTGACACACAGAAACCATGTTCACACTCTCAGGCTCCATCTGCACTACTATGTATTGGTTTTTAGGCACCGTTTGCGAGACAAAAATGATCTCTGTCCACCAGGTTTCAAAGTTAAGCTTAATTCTGTTTCTCAATACATAGAACATACATACACACAGACACACACACACACACACACACACACACACACACACACTGCAGCAAACCAGGGGAAACAGACCAGCCAATCCGGCACAGGAGGCGGGGCCATAGGCTCAGATTGGGGGAGGTGATAGAGGGAGTCTATCTGCCTGTTCAAGTGCTGCAGCTTGGCACATGGCACTGGTGACACCTGCAGCCCATCAGGTGATCAGGGGAAGGCATTAAGAGAGCCCTTACACAACACACATCCTTCTTGCACAGGATGTTCAGCTGGGTGTTATATATTTCACGGTATTTCACATTAAGCGATAGGAATTAGGGTTTTTGAGCTAGAAGCAGGACTATCTAAGGTGCGCCAGAACCTCATTTCTGTGATAAGACTGTCTGAGACATGAGTCGTCATGGCAACCTTTAACTGCAGTTGGTCATGTGATCTGATCCCTGACATGTTGACCTGTTGCTGTGAAGTGATTGCGTGTGTGTGTGTGTGTGGTTGTATGTGGTTTGTGTGTGTATATCTCTCACAGTATTAAACATTAAGTGATAGGAGTTACGGTTTTCGAGCAAGGAGCAGGACTATCAAAGGTGTGCCAGAGCCTCGTCTTGGGGTTGAGGCCATTAGGTCAGTTATCAGAGTCAGTCAGTTTGTCAGTTAGTCCATCATGACATCATGTTAGCTTACAAATAACACCTCCTTTCTTCCTCTTTTCTTTCTCTACTCCTCTCGTCACCTCCTTTCTGCCTCTCCTTTCTTCTTCTCCTCCTCTCCTTTTCTTCTCCTCTTCCTATCTTACCCTCCTGTGTGTGTGTTTGTGTGTGTGTGTGTGTGTGTGTGTGTGTGTGTGTGTGTGTGGTTGTGTGTGCACATGTGTGTGTATATCTCTGTCTGTATGTGTGTGCCTCTCTGTCTTTATGTGTGTGTTTCTGTCTGTGTGTGTGTGTGTGTGTGTGTGTGTGTGTGTGTGTGTGTGTGTGTGTGTGTGTGTTTGGGTGGTTGTGTGTGTGCATGTGTGTGTATATCTGTCTGTGTGTTTGTGTGTGTGTGACTGTGTGTGTTTGATTGTGTGACTGTGTGTTTGTGTGTGTGAATGTGTGTGTGTGTGTGTGGTTGTCTGTGTGTGTGTGTGTGTGTGTGTGTGTGTGTGTGTGTGTGTGTGTGTGCATTTGAATGTGTGTCTGTGTCGTGTTGTTTGAGATTACATAATCTGACACATTTCCCACTTTTCAGACTCATTCATTCTCCTTTAGCCGCTTCATCATCCAAATTGAAGCCATCAATCCCATTTAGCATCATCTTAGAATTAATTACAAATATTAAATCATTATATTCCACATCTTTCAAACATTAAATGCAGTTGGTCAGTTGTAATCTGATCCCTGACATGTTGACCTGTTGCTGTGAAGTTACTGTGCCTAGTCTCTGTCAGAACAGCTGCTGGTGTTGAGGCCTGAGGTCAGCAATCAGAGTCAGTCAGTTGGTCAGTTAGTCCATCATGACATCATGTTAGCTGGCAAATAACACCTCCTTTCTTCCTCTCCTCTTCCTCTCTTCTTTCCCTACTCCTCTCCTCACCTCATTTCTTCCTCTCATCTTCTCATGTTCTTCTCCTCTTCCTATCTTACCCTCCTCCTGTGTGTGTGTGTGTGTGTGTGTGTGTGTGTGTGTGTGTGTGTGTGTGTGTGTGTGTGTGTGTGTGTGTGTGTGTGTGTGTGTGTGTGTGTATATCTCACAGTCAGTGGGTCAGTTAGTCCATCATGACATCATCTTAACTGACAAATAACCTCCTTTCTTCCCCTCCTTTCCTTATATCTTTCTCTCAGTCAGTCAGACACTTTTTTCCCCCACTAAGCTAACCACTTCCGTATTCACTCTTGGAGAGTAAAGTTGCCAGTGAAGAAGCCAATGGATGTTTTTATGTATTTCAAATTCACTATTTCTTTTAAATATGTCACCCTGTGAGTCTGCCTACACTCTATGGGTGTAACATATTTTGGAGTCCCAAACATCATTGTTGAGCAGGAAAATGTAAAAAGCAAACCTGTCATGTTATGTAACAACAACCAACAGTTAGTTTAAGGCCAGCTATCATTATGTTCTCATAATTAATACAGGTTTAAGGCCTTAATCAATTGCTCCAATGCTTGTCTGTGTATTTTTTTTTCACCAACAGTTTTAGCTAATAGGAAAATGGTAACTGTATTATTGTTCTAAACTCCTCTCAAAAACCTAACCCTATGAATCAGTTGATTTACATAACACTTTAAAGATGTTGAACATCTGGAAATGGACAAAATTTCCATAAATAAAATTGTTAATTTATTACTAAATATTCTTTTGATTACAGTTTTTTATAACTGCTTACACACAAAATCTCTACATGTCACACAATTTATTTTTGAAACCTCTCACTCAAAGAGCAAAACTACACACACCAAACCTCCAAAACAATACGCTATCAATCGGCCTTTAAACTCAATTTTCATTTGCATAAAACACTTTTCAAAACATTACACACAACTCTCTACCTAAGACACAAAAATCTAACTAAATTATTTGCTTTCCTTTTCCAAACAACAAATCAAAATGCTACGATTCCTCTGTTTCAATATTGCATTGGTGTTTACACTACACGTCTCAACCCCTCTCAGCAAATTACTTTCACTCTAGAACACTTTTTGAAAATGTAGGTATAAGTCTATGATAGACAGCAGTGTGAAAAACTTGTGACATTTATACATTTTAAACCCATACCTATGGTCAATTATTCATTACGATTATAAACCCTACAGGTTTCACTCTTCATACATCATTGTTGGTCAAAATGTAGGAAATCTTGTGCCGGTCGCAGACATGTAACTATGGAATGTTACGCTTAGGATTGTGGGTAGTGTAGTACTTTTTTATGACATCCTGTCAAACATACATCTCCCTCCTCTAACACACACACACACACACACAGACACATGCACACACATTCAGATTTTCCAATGTGTGTGTGTGGGGCTGGAATGTTGAGAGCTAGAGGGGAGGACAGAGGTTGAAGGTGCATTATGATTCTCTGAAAGTTTTCCAAAAATTGCTCTCTCCCCTACAGTTTTCACTCTTCATACATCATGGCTCATGGTCAAGATGTACCATGCCGGTGGCAGATATGTAACTAGGAATCCACTGGACTTAAACTTTTGGCTCTGTTCATACCAACTGCCGATAGAAACAATGAAAAAATAAATTATTTCGCGGGTTCCCTAGACATTTGCTTGGCAACAGTGATTTCCACCAATCAGAGACATTGCTGTTACACTTAGGATTGTGGGTAGTGTAATACTTCAACACACACACACACACACACACACACACACACACAGAGATCTCCACCAATCAGATACGTTCCTGTTACGCTTAGGATTGTGGGTAGTGTAGCACTTCTTTATGACATCCTGTCAAACATACATCTCCCTTCTCTAACACACACACACACACACACACACAGACACACACACACACGCACACGCACAAACATTCAGATTTTCCAATGTGTGTGTGTGGGGCTGGAATGTTGAGAGAGGGGAGGACAGAGGTTGAAGCTGCATTATGATTCTCTGAAAGTTTTCCAAAAATTGCTCTCTCCACTACAGTTTTTACTCTTCATACATCATGGTTGGTCAAGATGTGGGAAATCTTGTGCCGGTCGAAAACTTGTAACTATGGAATCCACCGGGCTTAAACTTTTGGATCTGTTCATACCAACTGCCGATAGAAACAATGAAAAAACATATCTGGAAGTACGCAGACGGTTCTCTGTTTGTTACCTGCAACTACCTCCTCTACTCCCTCACTGTGGAAATCACCATAGCAACAACTTCTTACACACACACCTCCTATCATGGAGACTCTTTACTGTAGGCCGTGTTGTCCTCTCTTTGCAGGACATGTCAAACAGCAGTTTTACTGTTAGCCAGTGTTATTCGGATGTGCACCAAGTAGTAGGCACACTGTCAAAATTTCTTGCGTAATTTTCTAGTTATATTTATTATTGTGTGTTAATGTGTGTCTTTTACTTTTCATCTTATCCCTTGCTGCTGCAACCGTGTGAATTTCCCCATTGTGGGATTAATAAAGGATTTTGAAAAGTGTGTCCACAAACCTGGAGGACCATGAAGATGAGAAAGATGAAGATGCCGATGAGAGCAGTGTAGTCGAGGATGTGGCAGGAGTAAACGGCGCACATGATCAACAGGAGGGGTGAGGGCAGCACAATCGGGCACCAATGGACGGCTTCAAACAGCTTGTAGCTGTCGCTGGTCAAAACATTCACCATCTGACAGACAGACAGACAGACAGACAGACAGACAGACAGACAGGCAGAAACACAGACACAGACAGCTGTTTATCAGTTTCATTTTGTCACCCCAAGACATTTTGAGATTTATTTTGTTTTCCAGTTTTTGCAGTTTCTTTATGTTAAGGCTTCAAAAAACTCCCCCATAAGTGGTTTGTTCCAGCATCATTCTGACCTATATTTAGGTTTGTAGTGGTGACGCCCTCTAGTGGCCGTAGTAGTTCTGACAGGAGCAAAGCAGGAAGTAAGGTGAGGAAGTATGAGAGTGCCAAATATCCTGGTAAGGAGGCAAGTTTGGGGGGGGGGGGTCAAACAAAAACAGAACTCTCAGCCAGGAGACTGGGGTTAGATATGAGGATGTATTTCCTGCCACCACTAGGGGGCGCTAATTTATGTAAAGCTCCTGTGGGTGGGATTAGAAGGGGAGGGACCAAACCACCCATATCATTGGAGGACTTGGAGGGAGGGTTGTCCTACCTGTCCCACAGAGACTTCGCTGTGCGTCCTCAGAGTGATGATCTTGCGGAAGCCCAGCATGCAGAAACCAGTTTTCATCCTGATTCCTGTCCGTATGCCGATAGCCCAAAACAGAGTCTTAGAGCTGATCCTTAAGAGCTCCATAAAGGCCAGACCCAAACATAGGCCCAGGCCCCCCCAAACTGAGAATGACTCCGGTTTGAGGATGTAGAGGATGATCTCACGGACCAGGACTCCCTGAGAGGACACACAGAGACATTACTGTTGATGTGTTAAAATATTTATTATAAATTACATGTAGTAGCTCAAATCAAGCAAGCTGATTCACAGCCATGATATAATAAACACATACAACAGCTGCAACATCTAATTTCTTTGCACATTAAATATCACTAAATATCAGAGAAAACCATAGAGGGTTCTACTGCTGTCTCTCTACATACTACTCTCTACTGCTGTCTCTCTACATACTACTCTCTACATACTACTCTCTACTGTTGTCTCTCTACATACTACTCTCTACTGTTGTCTCTCTACATACTACTCTCTACTGTTGTCTCTCTACATACTACTCTCTACTGTTGTCTCTCTACATACTACCCTCTACTGTCTCTCTACGCACCAGCCGACCAATCATGTACTGCACAGCAGACCATGGTGCAGGTAGATTATTTTCTGAAATATAGTGACTGCATTCTTATAATAGCCTATTATTATCACTTTAAATTTCTCAAAATATCACGACTCCTCCAAATCACAGAGAACACAGATGGGATGAGTTATATTTTGAATGTGCACAAAGTTTTGAACATGAGAAAAAATCTTGTTCAAACATCTGAAATATTACAGTCCAGGGTTTTTTTTAATAAATTAAAATTAATTAATGTATCATTGAGGTGAATAATTGTCATATGCACATTTAAGGAGGTTACTTCCTCAACAAAATACGCAAAAGAGAAGGGAAGAGTAAATTATGTCTAGGCTACATGTGTGCTGACTCAGATATAATTAGAAAAGTTGATCCAAAGAAGAATAAATAGTTGAAAGCAATACAGAATGTAATATATTCCATTATGTTTATATATTTGGATTGTAATCTGTTTCCCTTTACATAAAGATATTTCCAGCATGAATTGATTCAGAAAAAGGTAGAAATAGGTCCCACAAAAATCCACCTGAATGCAGGAAATTAAGTATTTAACACTCAAAATTGTCTGACCCCCCGCATCATAAGTCGCCATACAGATCTATTATGATTAGGTCAAATGTTGGTGCCATCTAAGTAACATCTACAAACTAAATTAAAATGAATGACCCGGCTTCACAATGTGACAAGTTGGGAGTGAGACTTTGTTGTGAATATAAAACCCCAAAATACTTCAAATCTAAAAAGTGTATTATATATTCAGTATGAGCTTCATAAATGTAGAATTTCTGGTGGGTGTGCCTAATAAAGTGGCCACTGAGTGGGACACATTAACATGAAAAAAGGAAAAACACTTTTCTTTATTTTTGATAGGATTTTAAAAAGGTGATGTAACGTAACATGACTCACTGAAGAGCAGAACAGCGCCACCATGAAGACAAAGGTGATGGCGACGACCAGCAACAGCCGGTTTCTCTGGAAACGAAGCAACACTCGAATCAGAGACGCTTTCTGCAGGCCGACCGCACACACTTCCTGTTCCCACAGCTTCTGCAGCCTGCACAAAGAAACACAGAGACACACGGAGACACAGGGAGACACAGGGAGAAACAGGGAGACACACGGAGACACACAGAGACACAGAGAGACACACAGAGACACACGGAGACACACGGAGACACACAGAGACACAGAGAGACACAGAGAAACACAGAGACACACAAAGACACAGACACAGGGAGACACAGGGAGAAACAGCGAGACACACAGAGACACACAGAGACACAGAGACATACAGAGACACACAGAGACATACAGAGACACACACGGAGACACACAGAGACACAGAGACACAAGTAGACACACAGAGACACATGGAGACACACACCACAGATGGGTTACTACAGTTTTTTACAATCACTTCGACACTAATTTCAGAACCTTGACGTCATTTTTCAAAACTCTAGACACAAAACTCACAACGGTCATCACTTGTAACACAGACTGTCCAATGTTCAAAACATTGCATTGTGCATTCATATCTTTAAATACATCTTGCACAATCATTGGTTCAAAAGACTAATTTATTGTGAAATACCATTCAAACTTTACTTTAGATCAATAGTAATAGTGTCTGACAAACAGTAGTACATTACAGTAAAGGTAGTACATGGGACCATAGAAACGGTGTCTGATAAACAGTAGTACATTACAGTAAAGGTAGTACATGGGACCATAGGAACAGTGTCTGGTAAACAGTAGTACATTATAGTACTACTACTTACTACTTATAGTTGAAAAATGTGTATTTTGATCACTGGTTGTGAGTTTTGGGTCTAGAGTTGTGAAAAATGACGTCAAGGTTCTGAAATTAGTGCCGAAGTGAATGTAAAAAACTGTAAAAACAAAATGTTGCCGAAAAAGCAAACTAAAAACCTTTTATTTTCTTAAGCATTTGCTTAACTACAGTGTGTGTGTGTGTGTGTGTGTGTGTGTGTGTGTGTGTGTATGTGTGTGTGTGTGTGTGTGTGTGTTTGTGTGTGTGTGTATGTGTGTTTGTGTGTGTGTGTGTGTGTGTGTGTGTGTGTGTGTGTGTGTGTGTATTTGTATGGTCACACTCGGTTTGTTTTTGTTGATTGTCTCGTGTTTATTGAATTCTTTTATATTCATGTTTTATATTCATGCTTTGTGTTAATGTGTATGCTGTTTTTAATGTAAAGCACCTTGGGTTTACTTACTAATGCAAAACCAACACAAATAGATGCTAAAAAACTGACTATAGACACGAAACAAACAAAAAACATCCAAGTAACAACTACAAATGACCCAAAATGACGGGAAAATTGATGATGATGATGCTACAATCACAAAGACAGGCAATATAGTGACTGCATTCTTATAATAGCCTATTATTATCACTTTAAATTTCTCAAAATATCACGACTCCTCCAAATCACAGAGAACACAGATGGGATGAGTTATATTTTGAATGTGCACAAAGTTTTGAACATGAGAAAAAATCTTGTTCAAACATCTGAAATATTACAGTCCAGGGTTTTTTTTTATTAAATTAAAATTAATTAATGTATCATTGAGGTGAATAATTGTCATATGCACATTTAAGGAGGTTACTTCCTCAACAAAATACGCAAAAGAGAAGGGAAGAGTAAATTATGTCTAGGCTACATGTGTGCTGACTCAGATATAATTAGAAAAGTTGATCCAAAGAAGAATAAATAGTTGAAAGCAATACAGAATGTAATATATTCCATTATGTTTATATATTTGGATTGTAATCTGTTACCCTTTACATAAAGATATTTCCAGCATGAATTGATTCAGAAAAAGGTAGAAATAGGTCCCACAAAAATCCACCTGAATGCAGGAAATTAAGTATTTAACACTCAAAATTGTCTGACCCCCCGCATCATAAGTTGCCATACAGATCTATTATGATTAGGTCAAATGTTGGTGCCATCTAAGTAACATCTACAAACTAAATTAAAATGAATGGCCCGGCTGTAAAAACAAAATGTTGCCGAAAAAGCAAACTCAAAACCTTTTATTTTCTTAAGCATTTGCTTAACTACAGTGTGTGTGTGTGTGTGTGTGTGTGTGTGTGTGTGTGTGTGTGTGTGTGTGTGTATTTGTATGGTCACACTCGGTTTGTTTTTGTTGATTGTCTCGTGTTTATTGAATTCTTTTATATATATTTTTTTTTTTTCTTTTATATATTTTTTTTATATATTTTATATTCTTTTATATATATTTGTGTTAATGTGTATGCTGTTTTTAATGTAAAGCACCTTGGGTTTACTTACTGATGCAAAACCAACACAAATAGATGCTAAAAAACTGACTATAGACACGAAACAAACAAAAAACATCCAAGTAGACAGGCAAAATGACTAAGAGACTGTTGGAGTTGACTTGGGTGTCTTTATCTCTGTAGACAGAGTATAAAATGATATCTGTAATAATCCGTCCATGATCAACACACAGACACACTTTGTAACATGTTGTGTATGAATAAAGTTTTTTCAAGATGATTAGCGTTATTCGTTGCAGTCTGACCTGTCTCCGTTGACGTCGGCTCCATCTAGAGGAGACGGACTGAGCGTGCTCGGGTCCAGCTGCTTCCTGAACATGGACCACATAACCGGAGTCATCCAGGACATGGTGCTGAAGGACAGGAAGCTGGCTGCGTCCAGAGGATTCAACCTGAACACCAGACAACCAGACCACAGTTCACTACCAGGGGTGGGATTCACCAGAGGCCTCACCATACTATACATCATGATACAATAGTATTGCGATTTTAAACATATTGCAATATTCTGCGATATATTGCCATTTATTACCTATTTTCCAACTTCAAAAGGAAACTTTGTCAACATCTGTTTAATCTAAAAAGATCTCTGTTTGTTCATTTCACTTCAATTTTATTGCTGCAATATGGGATTGTCAGGCAGACAAACTGACCAACACATATATAATAAAAGATTGATACTTGGCATCTGTGTACTTGGTGTCTGTGTACTTGGCATCTGTGTACTTCCCATCTGTTTGTTTATTTCTTTATTTGATCAGGGACAATGCACAAAAAACATTAGTCTAAAAAAGAAGAGATGTCATGTGTCAGGTTATTGCAAAAAAATGCTAATTTCCACCCGC
This sequence comes from Sander lucioperca, assembly GCF_008315115.2. Classification (NCBI taxonomy): domain Eukaryota; kingdom Metazoa; phylum Chordata; class Actinopteri; order Perciformes; family Percidae; genus Sander; species Sander lucioperca. Next base: position 6,409,671 of record NC_050175.1, read on the forward strand.
AGTACCTGGACAGGTTATGTTATGTCTGTGTATTGATACTGTTATGATCCTGTTCTGGATTTGTTGTTTTTTGTGTTTGGCAATACACTATTGTCATGGAAAATATCCCAATACTATGCTGTACCAATTTTTTCCCCAAGCCCTATTCATTACCACAGACTCTAAAGATAAACCAGATCTGGTTCACTACCACAGACTCTAAAGATAAACCAGATCTGGTTCACTACCACAGACTCTAAAGATAAACCAGATCTGGTTCACTACCACAGACTCTAAAGATTAACCAGATCAGGTTCACTACCACAGACTCTAAAGATAAACCAGATCTGGTTCACTACCACAGACTCTAAAGATAAACCAGATCTGGTTTACTACCACAGACTCTAAAGATAAACCAGATCTGGTTCACTACCACAGACTCTAAAGATAAACCAGATCAGGTTCATTACCACAGACTCTAAAGATAAACCAGATCTGATTTACTACCACAGACTCTAAAGATAAACCAGATCTGGTTTACTACCACAGACTCTAAAGATAAACCAGATCAGGTTCACTACCACAGACTCTAAAGATAAACCAGATCTGGTTTACTACCACAGACTCTAAAGATAAACCAGATCAGGTTCACTACCACAGACTCTAAAGATAAACCAGATCAGGTTCACTACCACAGACTCTAAAGATAAACCAGATCTGGTTCACTACCACAGACTCTAAAGATAAACCAGATCTGGTTTACTACCACAGACTCTAAAGATAAACCAGATCTGGTTCACTACCACAGACTCTGAAGATAAACCAGATCAGGTTCATTACCACAGACTCTAAAGATAAACCAGATCTGGTTCACTACCACAGACTCTAAAGATAAACCAGATCTGGTTCACTACCACAGACTCTAAAGATAAACCAGATCAGGTTCACTACCACAGACTCTAAAGATAAACCAGATCTGGTTCACTACCACAGACTCTAAAGATAAACCAGATCTGGTTCACTACCACAGACGCTAAAGATAAACCAGATCAGGTTCATTACCACAGACTCTAAAGATAAACCAGATCTGGTTTACTACCACAGACTCTAAAGATAAACCAGATCAGGTTCACTACCACAGACTCTAAAGATAAACCAGATCTGGTTCACTACCACAGACTCTAAAGATAAACCAGATCTGGTTTACTACCACAGACTCTAAAGATAAACCAGATCTGGTTCACTACCACAGACTCTAAAGATAAACCAGATCAGGTTCATTACCACAGACTCTAAAGATAAACCAGATCAGGTTCATTACCACATACTCTAAAGATAAACCAGATCTGGTTCACTACCACAGACTCTAAAGATAAACCAGATATTTATCAGAGAGAGTTAAAGTCACTCAGAGTATTTCTCTAAAAGGAAACTCACTAAATTAGTGAGAGATATCACAATCTAGACACAATCAATGTAAAGTATGTACAGTGCAGTGTGTGGTTTTATACATAATCATGCTACACACAACTGTGAAATCTCCCGGTTGCGGAGGGGTAGACAGTGAAAGCTCAAGCTCAAATATCTCTTCATTTGGTTGCCGCAATTTGGAAAGGCACAAACTGGAACCATTTTCTCATATTAGTCCTGATCTAACTCCAAGCTCCGTCTGTCAGCTCTGTGAGCTCCTCCCCCTGCTGCCGTTGCTAGGTTACCTAGCTGTTGAACTCTTGAACTGCAGCTCTGCTCGCTCCACTGTGGTGTCAGGTTACAGCTTGTTGATACATACGCGTTACTATGGAAAGAAACTCGGCAAATCGTTTTTTTGTGGAAAAAATGCATTTTGGAATATTGGATTGTATGAGATCGGCATTCGACTAGTGTGGGCTTCACCATAAACCAGGAAATAAACAGAGGTATGGATTAACACAACTTTTATGGCTTTCTGTCACATCTACTGCAGTCAAATTCGCTGTATTCCCTTGGAAGGAATAACTGCACATGGCTAAGCACTTGTAATGGCATTTCGAGCATGTTTAGAGGCTAAAAACACGTTTAAAACTTGCCCTGTTTAAGCCCTGTTTAAGCCTGTTGGGTGCTAACACTAGCAGGAGGATAACTCGGTGTAGGCAGCACCGATTGGTTTCGTTTTTCTCGCTACTGACAGTACTCCTAATTTACAAACAACAGAGCTACGGGTTGGAATCGACCGGAATTCTCCTTAAATGTTGCTGTGGGACAAAGTGAGACTAACCTCCAATCAAATGCCATGTATATTATGTTTATATAGTGGATCGATACAAATAACACAACACCTCAACAGGCCACAACTGTGAGCTGGCATGTGTGTGTGTGTGGGGGGAGTAGGTGATAGAGCGAGGGAGAAGTGAGAGAGTGACGGCGATTAGCTTTGGAGCGAGTAGCGACTCTAGAGTCATATAGTGAGAGAAACAAAGTGTCTCCCCTGTTCTTTCTGACCACGGTGGAGAATCTGTAGCAGGGAAAGTTCACTCTCTCCTTGATTTCATAACGCCATACCTGTCTCTCTCTCGTTGACTGACTCGCTTGTGTTGTTCTTGTGTGTCCGATTATGCGTGCTTTCGAACACCCGCCCAACTCTACCTCTGATTGGCTTACCATGACATTTTACTCAACCTCAGCCAATCGTCAGCATGTATGCGCTTGTCTTGTGCATTGCCCACTAACCAAGGAAGAACAGTAAAATAAAGTCTTTGCCTCTCAGCTCAGACTCAGATCTAGTTGGTCTGATGAAAAAAACTGCTTCATATATAGTAACACGCCGCATTCTTTGGCAGTAACGCTAACGGCGTTATTAAGATGGGAAGTTATTGAAAAAAAGTAACGCCGTTATTCCCATCACTGATTATGACTTTTTCTTAAGGGTTCATGTCCCTTTGAAAAGAAAAGGAAACAGAGTTTTATAAACATCATCTAACAAACGGAGCTACGTCACATTCTGCGTCACGTGGTAACCTTCAGGACGTGAAGTAACGTCTGCTTAGAGCCCAAACCACCATCTTTTTATCAACTTAACTTAGTAGTTTCAGTTTCAGAGTTCGTCTTTCTCTTATTTTTTCTTATTTTGTGCGTGTTTGAGTGCTTTTAGGTAAATCCACATCCTGACTCACCCTGCTGCCGCGGCCGTCCTTGAATCAGCTGCTGGGGATGTTTTACCGTTCATTCTGCTGAGACAGACAGGATTATAAACATATATTATAAACAGTTTAATTAATCAATGGTCAATCAGATTATCTCAGCTAGCAGTGCCCTGCTATGCCCAAGTGTATTATAATGTATAGGAACAAATCATAACAAGGACACTTTACAGATAGAGTAAGTCTAGAACACACTATATTTTACAAAGACCCAAAATTCCAATAATTCCCCAAAGAGCAAGCATTTAGTGCAACAGTGGCAAAGAAAAACTTCCTTTTAGGGAGAAACCTGGGACAGACCAAGACCCTTGGTGGGCTGCCATCTGCCGGTGCTCTGACTTAATGTAGGGCTCTATGGAATCTGACTTATACCTTTTTTGAAATTCTGAATTTCTCAATTCTATCCATGATTCTGTTATCATAGAAACTCTTTGGCTCTACATTAATGCTTTTCATCAGTCTGTGAATGTTAGAGTTAAGATATGCCTATTATTAAGTCTAAACACGCTGTATGTAGGTAATCTCCCCCTCAGGTGATGACACACACCTGTCTGCCCCCTGGCCAATCAGGCGCTCCGCAAACCGAGAAGAACCTGTTTGTTATCACACATTTCTACAGAACAAACAAAAGAGAATCTGAATATCAACCGACTATGCTCGAGGTCCTCCTGCGTGCAACTGTCTCTCATTTCCTGTCACAGTATCCCACACAGTCCTGTCATATGAAATCACGTACCCTTTCAACAATTCACAATCTATGTTCCATGGCAGGCCATGTTTGGCCCGTCCTCCCTTTGTTTTGCTTATTCTACTCTTAGTTTTAAAGTGCTGTAAAATCCAACCCATAATTAACTGGAATGTAAAGCACAGTGCTGGTACACTATTCATTACAAAGGTGGACAACACAGCTGTTTGCAATAGGGTAAGTCAGAAAGGTGTGTTTCTTTTTTAATATGTTTATGTTCCCAAAAAAAAAGCATATGGATCAATTACTGCAAAGTAATAAAATTACTCCACTAAAATATGGAATGTAAAAAAACTGAATCCATTTTGTTAAGTCTCTAAATAAATAATTCTACTTTTTAAGCCTTATCATCCTCAGCCTCCTTCAATAGCCAGAGGTAAAGTACTGATACCACAGAGTAGAAATACTCTGTTACAGTAAAAGTCCTGCGTTTCAAACTTTACTTCAGTGAAAGTCCAAAAAGTATCAGCATCAAAATCTACTTAAAGTACCAAAAATAATCATTCTGCAGAATAATCTATAGGATATTATTATTACACTATAACACATTGTAAATACGACAAACTATAAAGCATGGCTCCTGCATTAATACACTTTAACTTGAGCATATGTACTAACTGGGATAATATATCTGACATAAAATTAAATCCAAAAGTAAAAGACATAATAAAAACAAATTGAAAAATTCAAAACTATGATAACATCTGTTTCTGTAAACTTTACCTTGACCATACTAACTTACTGAGACATACCTGACATAATATGAAATTCAAACGTAAACTAAAATAAAATGATAACCTTGGCTCCAACATCTGTTTCTGTAATAAAACCAGCTTCACCTGCAGCAGAGGGTCGTGCCGTGTATGAAAGATGAAACGACGGATCTTTGGCTTTCAGCTCCTCGCTGGCTGGAAACTCATCGACATCAGAAATAAACTCCAACTTTCTGAAAACTGGATCCTCTGTTCTTTATTTTCTCTGTCAGCTGAGTTCATTCAGACAATCCCCCAAAACAAACATGCCAGATAGTTCTTCAGCCTGAGGTCTAACAGAAGACATTTTAACATTTAAATGCTAGAATGGATAGTTAATGCAGATATTTACAGGGCTTTACTTTTCACAGTTTTATATATATATATATATATATATATATATATATATATATATACATTATCTCACAAAAGTGAGTACACCCCTCACATTTTAATAAATGTTTCATTATATCATTTAATGGGACAACACTGAAGAAATTACACTTTGCTCCAATGTAAAGTATGAAGTGTACAGCTTGTATAACAGAGTAAATGTGCTGTCACCTCAAAATAACTCAACACACTGTTATGGTTGTAGGTTTTTTCTGTTACCTATATGTTCATTTCTGTTGTCTTTATTGTTTATTTGTTCATGTTCCCTGTGTTTGTGTTTTCTGTAGATTTCTGTTCAGTTATCTCCTGGTTTATTGTATATGTTTTGGTTCATTCATGTATTGTGTTCTGTGTGTCTAGTCTCTGTGTTTAGGTTGTTTCATGTTTCCTGTATGTTGTCTGGTTTCCTGTTTTATTTTGATAGTCTGGTTTTCTGTCTTGTCATGTCTAGTTTTACGTTCTGTGTTTTCCCGCCTTTGTTAATTACCCTGTCTCTCCTAATGTGTTTCACCTGCTGTGTCACCTGCCCCTCGTTACCTCATTACCCAGTGTATTTAGCCCTTGTGTTTCCCTTGTCTCTTGTCAGATCATTGTATGTTATGTTAGTGTTTGTGTCTGTTGTGTTCCTGTCAGCACGTCGTAGCCTGTACCATTTCTGTGGATTCCTCCCTGCCTTATTTTTGTGAGTTTTTCCGCTGAGTTCTTCATTGTGTCTCCAGCCTCGGTGCTGCCGTTTTCCGTTGTTGAAATAAACTCCTGAACTCGAGCCATCTCCTGCCTGCCTGCCTCTCCCTGCATTTGGGTCCGCTACTTCCAGAACCTAACAGAATGATCTGACCACCATGGACCCAGCAGAGTCATTCGAGGACGAACTTTGTGACCTCATCTGCAGGCTTATCTGTGCTGTTGGGGAGTGGAGAATTGCCCAGGTTGGGAGGCTAAGGAGGCAGTTCTTCGCTCGGCTCGCTGGAGAGTTTCCTCTCAACCCTGGCTTAGGAGCTCCCTGCCGGAGTGGCTTCAGGACTTCTTGGAAACTCCTAGCCGGGAGCCTACACCCCAACATGCTACCAGGCCATCATCTCCCAAGCCTGCTAGCAGTCAGCTACCCCAGCTGCCAGTTGGTACCCAGCCTGCTACTCGGTCAGTGAGTTCTCCTGAGCAGACCAATGTTCCCGAGCTGACGTGCAACCCTTCTGTTCCCGGGCTGGCGTGCGGCTCTCCTGACTCCGGGCTGGCGTGCGGCTCTCCTGACTCCGGGCCGACGTGCGGCTCTCCTGTCTCCGGGCCGACGTGCGGCTCTCCTGTCTCCGGGCCGACGTGCGGCTCTCCTGACTCCGGGCCGACGTGCGGCTCTCCTGACTCCGGGCCGACGTGCAGCTCCCCTGAACCTGGGCCGACGTGCGGCTCCCCTGAACCTGGGCCGACGTGCGGCTCTCCAGATCCTGGGCTGGCAAGCGGCCCCATTCCAGAATCCAGGCTAGCTAGCAGCCTTCTTGATCCCCGGCTAGTTAACAGCCTCTCTGAGCCCCGGCTAGCTAGTAGCCTCCCTGAGCCCCAGCTAACTAGCTACTCCCCTGAATCCAGGCTAGCTAGCAGCTTTCTTGACCCCCGGCTAGCTAACAGCCTCTCTGAGCCCCGGCTAGCTAGTAGCCCCCCTGAGCCCAGGCTTGTTAGCAGCCCCTCTGTATCCAGGCAAGCTAGCAGCCTTCTTGAGCCCCAGCTAGCTAGCAGCCCTCCTCAATTCAAGCTAGCTAGCAGCATTCCTGAGCCCGGGCTAGTTAGCAACCTCCCTGAGTCCAGGCTAGCTTGCACTCTCCCAGATCCCAAGCTAGCTAGCAGCCCCCCTGAATCCAGGCTAGCTAGCAACCTCTCTGAGCCCCAGCTAGCTAGCAACCCCCCTGAATCCAGGCCACCTAGTAACCCCCCTGACTCCAGGTTTGCTAGCAGCTTTCCTAGTGTCCCCAAGCTGCCCAGTGTCCCAGCGCTGCCCGGCGTCCCCAAGTTTCCTAGTGTCCCCAAGCTGCCCAGTGTCCCAGTGCTGCCCAGCGTCCCCGAGTTTCCTAGTGTCCCCGAGCTTCCTAGTGTCCCCGAGCTTCCTAGTGTCCCCAAGCTGCCCAGTGTCCTAGCACTGCCCAGCGTCCCCGAGCTTTCTAGTGTCCCCGAGTTTCCTAGTGTCCCCAAGCTGCCCAGTGTCCCAGCGCTGCACAGCGTCCCCGAGTTTCCTAGTGTCCCCAAGCTGCCCAGTGTCCCAGCGCTGCCCAGCGTCCCCGAGTTTCCTAGTGTCCCCGAGCTTCCTAGTGTCCCCAAGCTGCCCAGTGTCCCAGCACTGCCCAGCGCCCCCGAGTTTCCTAGTGCCCCCGAGCTTCCTAGTGTCCCCAAGCTGCCCAGTGTCCCAGCACTGCCCAGCTTCCCCGAGCCTCCTAGTGTCCCCGAGCTTCCTAGCGTTCCCGAGAGTTTCCTAGTGTCCCCGAGTTTCCTAGTGTCCCCGAGTTTCCTAGTGTCCCCGAGTTTCCTAGTGTCCCCGAGTTTCCTAGAGTTCCCGAGTTTCCTAGTGTCCCTAGGCGGTCCTTTATCCTTGATCCCCGGCTGACTAGCAGCTTTCCTGATCCCCGGCTGACTAGCAGCTTTCCTGATTCCCGGCTGGCTAGCAGCTTCCCAGAATCCCGGCGGGCTAGCAGCCGCCCCGAGCTTCGGCTGGCTAGCAGCTTCTCTGAACCCCGGCTGGCTAGCAGCCTCTTAGATCCCCAGCTGGTTAGCAGCATCCCTGATTCCCGGCTGGCTAGCAGCTTCCCAGAATCCCGGCTGGCTAGCAGCCGCCCCAAGCTTCGGCTGGCTAGCAGCTTCTCCGAACCCCGGCTGGCTAGCAGCCTCTTAGATCCCCAGCTGGTTAGCAGCATCCCTGATCCCCGGCTGGCTAGCAGCTCCCTTGATCCCCGGCTGGCTAGCAGCTTCCCTGAACCCCAACTGGCTAGCAGCCTTTTTGATCCCCAGCTGGTTAGCAGCACCCCTGAGTCCCGGCTGGCTAGCAGCTTCCCTGAACTCCGGCTGGCTAGCAGCCTCTTAGATCCCCAGCTGGTTCGCAGCATCCCTAATTCCCGGCTGGCTAGCAGCCTCATAGATCCCCTGCTGGTTAGCAGCCCTCCAGAATCTCCGCTGACGTGCAGCCTCTCAGAATCTCCGCTGACGTGCAGCCTCTCAGAATCTCCGCTGACGTGCAGCCTCTCAGAATCTCCGCTGACGTGCAGCCTTCTAGAACCTCCGCTGACGTGCAGCCGCCCAGAACCGCCGCTGACGTGCAGTCTCCCAGAGTCTATGTCGGCAGCTCTCCCAGAGTCTACGTCGACAGCTCTCCCAGAGTCTACGTCGACAGCTCTCCCAGAGTCTACGTCTACGGGCAAGCCAGAGGCCTTGCCGGTCTCCGGCGCCCCAGAGACTGCCCCTGAGGCTTTGCCGGTCTCCGGCGTCCCAGAGACCTCCCCAGTGACTGCCCCTGAGGCTTTGTTGGTCTCCGGAGCCCCAGAGACCTCCCTAGTGACTTTGCCCTGGTTTTCGGTCAACCCCACTCCTGCCTCTCGTGCCCTGTCGGCATCCCTGTCGACCTCAGTTCCTGTTGCCTGTTTGGCGGACCCCAACCCAGCTGACCGGTCGCCAATCTTCTGCCCAGCTGTCCCTTCTCCTGCTCGGTCTGCCTGTCATCCGGAGGGGTTTCGCCTTCGATGCTGGCCGTCAGAAGGGATTCGCCTCCGCCGCCAGCCTTCAGAGAGGCTTCGCCTTCGCCGCCAGTCATCTCGGTGCCGTCGACGTCCTGCCTGGCCGCCTGAGTGCCCGCAACGTCCAGTACGGCCACCAGAGAGATTCTGTCTTTGTCGCCGGTGGCCAGAAGGTTTCTACCTTCAGCAATCTGTTCGGCCACCTGAGAGGCTTCGCTTTCGCCGCCATCCGCCTCGGTGCCCTCGACGTCCTGCCTGGCCGCCTGAGCGCCCTCGACGTCCAGTACGGCCACCTGAAAGATTCTGCCTTCGTCGCAGGCCGCCAGAGGGATTCTGCCTTCGTCGCAGGCCGCCAGAGGGATTCTGCCTTCGTCGCCGGTGGCCAGAGGGATTCTGCCTTCGTCGCCGGTGGCCAGAGGGGTTCTGCCTTCGTTGCAGACCGCCTGAAGGTTTCTGCCTTCGTTGGGCCTCTCAGTTCCCTGTTGCCGAGGCCTCCCAGTGACGCTCTGTGTTTCCCCCGAGTGGCCCCGCTCTGTGTTTGTCCCGAGTGGCCTCGCCGGCCCTCTGTTTCCCCCAGGCCTCGCCGGCCCTCTGTTTCCCCCAGGCCTCGCCGGCCCTCTGTTTCCCCCAGGCCTCGCCGGCCCTCTGTTTCCTTTGTGCCCCAGTGACTTTCTGTTCCCTGTGACCCAGGGCGTTGTGCCCCAGTGACTTTCTGTTCCCAGGTCCCCAGTGGCTTTCTGCCTCCCCCGACTCTGTCGCCCTTTTTGGGTTGTTTTTGTTTTGGACGTCTGGTATCCGCCCTTGAGGAGGGGGCTCTGTTATGGTTGTAGGTTTTTTCTGTTACCTATTTGTTCATTTCTGTTGTCTTTATTGTTTATTTGTTCATGTTCCCTGTGTTTGTGTTTTCTGTAGATTTCTGTTCAGTTATCTCCTGGTTTATTGTATATGTTTTGGTTCATTCATGTATTGTGTTCTGTGTGTCTAGTCTCTGTGTTTAGGTTGTTTCATGTTTCCTGTATGTTGTCTGGTTTCCTGTTTTATTTTGATAGTCTGGTTTTCTGTCTTGTCATGTCTAGTTTTACGTTCTGTGTTTTCCCGCCTTTGTTAATTACCCTGTCTCTCCTAATGTGTTTCACCTGCTGTGTCACCTGCCCCTCGTTACCTCATTACCCAGTGTATTTAGCCCTTGTGTTTCCCTTGTCTCTTGTCAGATCATTGTATGTTATGTTAGTGTTTGTGTCTGTTGTGTTCCTGTCAGCACGTCGTAGCCTGTACCATTTCTGTGGATTCCTCCCTGCCTTATTTTTGTGAGTTTTTCCGCTGAGTTCTTCATTGTGTCTCCAGCCTCGGTGCTGCCGTTTTCCGTTGTTGAAATAAACTCCTGAACTCGAGCCATCTCCTGCCTGCCTGCCTCTCCCTGCATTTGGGTCCGCTACTTCCAGAACCTAACACACACAGCCATTAATGTCTAAACCGCTGGCAACTAAAGTCAGTCCACCCCTATGTTAAATTCCCATAGAGGCAGGCAGATGTTTATTTTTAAAGGCCAGTTATTTCATGGATCCAGGATACTATGCATCCTGATAAAGTTCCCTTGGTCCCCACACCATCACATACCCTTCACCATACCCCACATCATCTCATACCCTTCACCATACCCCACATCATCACATACCCTTCACCATACCCCCACATCATCACATACCCTTCACCATACCCCCACACCATCACATACCCTTCACCATACCCCCACATCATCACATACCCTTCACCATACCCCACATCATCACATACCCTTCACCATACCCCACATCATCACATACCCTTCACCATACCCCCACATCATCACATACCCTTCACCATACCCCACATCATCACATACCCTTCACCATACCCCCACATCATCACATACCCTTCACCATACCCCCACATCATCACATACCCTTCACCATACCCCACATCATCACATACCCTTCACCATACCCCCACATCATCACATACCCTTCACCATACCCCACATCATCACATACCCTTCACCATACCCCCACATCATCACATACCCTTCACCATACCCCCACACCATCACATACCCTTCACCATACCCCCACATCATCACATACCCTTCACCATACCCCACATCATCACATACCCTTCACCATACCCCACATCATCACATACCCTTCACCATACCCCACATCATCACATACCCTTCACCATACCCCCACATCATCACATACCCTTCACCATACCCCACATCATCACATACCCTTCACCATACCCCACATCATCACATACCCTTCACCATACCCCCACATCATCACATACCCTTCACCATACCCCCACATCATCACATACCCTTCACCATACCCCACATCATCACATACCCTTCACCATACCCCCACATCATCACATACCCTTCACCATACCTAGAGATTAACATGGTTTTATGTCGGTTAGCCTAATAGCTGGTTTGATTTGCATTGAGAGATGATTTTATGGAAAGTACCCCATGCCAATCTGTAGGGTTAAAGGACTTATGTCTCAGCAGGATTTGGAAAAACTTGTCCATGCTTTTATCTTCAGTAGACTTGACTACTGTAACGGAGTCTTTACAGGTCTCCCTAAAAAATCAATCAGACAGCTGCAGCTGATTCAGAACGCTGCTGCTTGAGTCCTCACTAAGACCAAGAAAGTGGAGTTCTGAAGTCTTTACACTGGCATCCAAAGAAATGATTTCAAAATACTTTTGCTCGTTTATTTATTTTTATTTTCAGGTTTATTTAACAGGGACAATGCACACTAATAATACATATGAAAATGTAAAATGTGCCAGAATTAGCCAAAAGGCTATTTTACATCTGCTGTCCCTGGACAGATAGTACAATGTCACACCTAAAAAGATAAAAGGATTATAATTTATAAAACTATGAATGTAAAAATTTAGAAAATGACAAAATCAACATATAAACAAGAACACATTGTCATTATCAACATCAATACCAGCACACACACACACAAACACCCACACACACACACACACACACACACACACAAACACCCACACACACACACACACACACACACACACACACAAGCTAAATGTTCAGTCCATGTAACAACAACTTCGTAGGCATAGCACAAATGGTGCAAACGGGCAGGACAGGAGAGACAAAGTAGCAGCAAAATTTAGTGTCTACATGTAATGTCGACAGTCCTGATTACCTGTTAGCCACTTCTTTAAGTTAAATTTAAAAGAAACGTATGTTTTAAAATTTCTAATGTGAGTTGGAATGAGGTTCCATTCACGAGCAGCGCTGACTGAAAAAGCTGTTTGACCGAATGCACTTTTCCTCAACGGGACAATGCAGTCACCTCTTGCTGCACTCCTGGTAGATCTGTAAGCGTTTGGTACTGTGTTTACAAACTGGCTCAATACCTGAGGAGCCAGTCCATGTAGAATTTTGTACATAAGACAAAGATCCGTATATCTAATCAAATTTTCTAATTTTTATAAATCACACTCAACGGTTTAGGTCCAAAATACATTTCTGATCTGCTGCTACACTATGAACCCCCCAGACCTCTCAGGTGGTCTGGGACAGGTCTGATTGTTGTCCCCAGAGTCAGAACTAAACAGGGGGAAGCAGCGTTCTGTTTTTATGCTTCACATATCTGGAACAAACTCCCAGAAAACTGCAGGTCCGCCACTGTTCTTTTAAATCAAGACTGAAGACCTATCTTTTTGATGTTGCCTTTCTTTAAATAATTGTGCATTTCTTATACTGAAGTGGCATTGTTGACACTGTATGAAAATCTATATAAGTATATAAAGAGAAATTAAAAAGTAAGACCGGTGGGACCGGCCCGTTCTGGGAACGGCAAGGATTGTGGGTGGATTACGTGTATAGAGCAACGACTTATATTGTCCCATACTAGCCTCCTAAAATCTCGTCATTTATCTGCTTTTATATTTTTAACTGTTTTTAACTGCTCTTTAATGTTTAATTATATATACTGCACTCTACCTTTTATTCTTGTATTTTAATCGTTATTATGTAAAGCACTTTGAATTGCCTTGTTTCTGAAATGTGCTATACAAATAAAGCTGCCTTGCCTTGCCTTACTACATTACTACATATAGACTGTCTATTCATATATATTGTGTTATAACTGATCTACATCTATTGTCTATTCATATATATTGTGTTATAACTGATCTACATCTATTGTCTATTCATGTATATTGTATCGTTACCTTATCACTATCACATATCCATCGACTGACTTACACCTCACTTTGTGCCGGCTTTGTAATGCTTATTTAATCTGTACTTTATGTAGCCTATTGTATTCTGTATTCTTGTCTTGTATTTGAATGTAAAACTGTATGTTATCTTGCATGCTTATGCTTTATTCTTGGCCAGGTCGCTGTTGCAAATGGCGACCTACCTGGTTAAATAAAGGTTAAATAAAAATAAAAAACAGAGCATTTTTACTAGCTGTAGTCATGTTGTAATTGTTCCTTAAACTAATAATAGGTAATTTTATTATATTTTATTTAAATTATATTGCTAGTGTTTATGAGAAGAGAGGACCAGGGCAAAGCACATTTCATTGCATTCTCTCTGTACTTTGTACTTAAATGCACATGACAAAACACTTGAACTTGAGCTTATTATGGTCTGTTTCTGCCTGTTGACTCATTAAAGGAGCGCTCTAGATTTAGGGGGACTCCCCCGGAGCGAAACCAATTCCACCGGAGTCGAAGACGCTTCTGTTTGAGGCTACAGCATGTCATGGTGAGTGTTGATTGGCTGATACCGTCTAACATCTACCAACCAGATAGTGCTGTGGGCGGGACATGAAGTGAGATCAGTGGTGAGGTAAACGGGAGCAGAGGGAGAGACTCAGAGCTGTAGCTGAGACAAAGTGCAACACCTTTTATTTCATTAACTTTATAATAAAACACAGATACAGATCATCTGCAAACTGCCAAATATGGGACAGAGCCTTTCCAGCTGCTGCTCCACGACGGTGGAAGCTGCTGCCTTCACATATCAGATGGTCTCCCTCCATTTCTGTTTTTATATCTGGGATAAAGACCCATTAGAACTCTCTAATCTCTCTATCTGGTCTCATCATGTCATCATTCTGGGTTTGGGAACTGCTGCTTGTTGTTGGTGTTGGGATCTTCTTTTTGGGTTTTGATATTTACATTTTAATGTTCTTTAATTCAGCACTTTGGTCAGATTAATGTGTTTAAATGTGCTCTAGAAATCAACTTTACTTACTGAAAGTTAACATAAGAAACATATGTTATATAACATATGATATGTTGCTTATAATAATTAATCAGAAATCACAATCAGAACAAGTTTGATTGTTCATTAATAATGTTTATTATACAGACGATAGATTATAGATATAGACCAAGATATAATAACAAGTTTATAACACTGACAACACTGCAAGATACAACTATTATAAATGCATTAAAGACAATTCATATTCCTTCATATATAATATACAACATCACATAATCTTTAGATTTAAAATACAACATTTAGAACACACACACACACACACACACACACACACACACACACACACACACACACACAGACACACATTAAGGTAAAATCAATTGTAATAAAACTCTTAGGTGACAGTTATGTTAAAAAGTGAATTCCCAACATGTGAAACTATTAAACCAATACCCCCCCCCCCCCCCTCCACAAGCATCCACACCAACATCAGGAAAAGATCAATTAACTCAATATATATACAATATAATATCATCTATACATATACATATATATATATATATATATTTCTGTAATCTCTCTCTCTGTCTTTTGTGTTCTAGTTTAAATGTTTTCTCTGCATGAATGTGTCCCTCCCTGATAAAGCCGTGTTACCAGGTTTAAAGCCAGTGTATACCAGGCTGTATTAAAGCCAGTGTATACCAGGCTGTATTAAAGCCAGTGTATACCAGGCTGTATTAAAGCCAATGATGAAATGATCATATATGCATATTAAGTGTGTGTGTGAGCTGAAAGCTGCGCTCCTCTCCGTGTCCTCAGGTTCACAGCGACTACAGCAGCACAGAGCATCAGCAGCAGGACACTGAGCACTGAGCATCGCACTTTGAAGAAGGTGGAGTAAATCCCAAAGGGCTCCATGTACACTAACACAGTTCTCTCTGTTGACACACACTTATAATCATATCGGTCAATAACTGCACACCAGTACTCCCCTGCATCTCCCACTGACATATTAGAGATAACCAGGTTACCATTATTATCGTACCTCCTCACTCTGCTCATTCTCTGATCAGACCTTGCATTAAAGATTCTTCCCTCTGTTCGTTGTGACTTGATAAACCAACCATGTAGCGTACCCTCTCTCCAATCTCTGCATCTGAGAGTGACGACTTCTCCCTCTGAGAAGAGCTCTACAGCAGGTGGGCCAAATTTGGGGCACACCAACAGCAAATACTGTTGCTTTCTGATAGAGGCATGACAAGAGTACAGACCTGAGTGATTTAACATTAGAGATGAAAACACCAGCGAGTAGTTTTGGTCTACTGAAGGAACAGTCTGGTTTTGTTGTTCTAGGTCAGTGTAAGAGTTTGTTTTTGGATTCAACTTCATCCAACGTGGGGACTGTTCATCAGTGGAGTCAGTGATAGTGCACGGCAACACAGCGGTCTCTCTGAGCGGTAGATTACCTCAAACGGTATCAACCGTACAGAGTAACTGCTAACACACTGCTGTTGGTCCATCATCAGACATCTGTACCGTGTAAAGTCTGTTTTTGTGGCGTTGGAAACACGAAGAGCTGATGTGTTTGTCACCACTTGGTATCTTCCTCTAACATTGTCCATCACTGATGTTGTCTTGTCCCCAAAAACTCTGCTCCATGTTTCTTGCTCATATCTAGAGTCCTGTTTGAACCACTGGACATCCAGATTATCAGCTGCTCCCTTACATGGCAGGTCCACTGTTTCTCCAAGTCTCGCTTCAATAAATCTCCAATCTCTTAAATTACAAACAGTAATAGTGATGTTGTTGTCATGCGTCACGTTGCCCTCAGTCCAACACTCCTCTCGGTACAGGCCGGAGTCTGAATGGGTCAGGTTGAGGATGGTGTAAGAAGAAGTATTCACTGTGCTGACAAGTCGTTGTTTCAGGTCTTCAGGTACTGAGGGGTTGTTGGACCAGAGGTCAGAGGTGTTCCACAGGACAAGCTTCTCCTCACCAACAGATCTGGAGATCAGGCAGGAGTTGGTGTTGTTGGGGAGCTTGAAGGTGTAAGAGTCTCCTTCCTCTCGGATGATGATCCGTTCTTGTGCATGGATGTTGTTGATGAGAGCAAACAGCAGGAAGGAGAGCTCTGTGACTGCAGCCATTCTGCTCCGAGGTCGACAAACACTGACACCACTCAGCTCATATACGCTCTACACCAACCCTCATCAGCAGCTGCTCTTTATCTGGTACACACATGACTTCTTTATCTCAGCATCAGAGGAAACTTTGCAGCATCAGCTCTCTATCCAGTAATCAATGACCTTTACACAACTCTAAAACCACAGTGGCTGACGGGTCTTCATACACACATTCAGAGATAAGGGAGTGGGGGGGTGTGTGTGTGTGTGTGTGTGTGTGTGTGTGTGTGTGTGTGTGTGTGTGTGTGTGTGTGTGTGTGTGTGCATGTGTGTGTGTCAGTAGTATACAGTGGGGTTGCATATTCCAGTTTTTTACAACTGTTTCCACCCTAAATCTTTACATGTCGGCCTAACATGACTTTAGAAACCTCTCACTCAAACTACACCCCCAATCTCCTAAACCCCGAGTTATTTCTCACACTTTCACTCAGTTTTCATTTGCATCAAACACTTTTTATCAATTATCAAATAACAATTCTCTCCCTAAGACACAAAAATCTAACAAGAAGGGACTTGCTTTCCTTCTCCAAACACACAATGCAGCACTTATTCACCAGGTCACCCCCCCCCATAGAGATGGTAGATACGGCTAACATTAGCTCAACAGCAGGCGTTGGTTGCATATGTGTTAGTTTCAGTTCCAGTGAAATGTTATCCATCAGATCACCAACCCTCACATCACACACACACACACACACACACACACTCTCACACACACACACACACACACACACACAGAGACACACACACACAGAGGGAGAGACACACACACACACACACACACAGACCCACTTCAGTGTCTTCATGATGTTTAAATGGTGATGTGATAACAACATGGAAGCTACAGAGGGTTTAAACAGCACGGTGATAGCTGTTTCCAGTATTTAATCCCAGTGTGAAGCTTGATATTAGTGATTAAGTCCCTAAAACTACTCAAATGTTGCTTTACCTGCCTTGTTATTGAGTTAAAGATAATCTGGGTCACTCCCAGATATATTGTGCAGATAGTGTTCTGTCCATGATAATTGTTGTGTGACATTGTGCAGGCAATGGTAATTTTTACAAAATAAATACAAAGCTTTGTTAATTGTGGATTGTGTATCTGTGTGTGTGTGTGTGTGTGTGTGTGTGTGTGTGTGTGTGTGTGTGTGTTTAGGACGGAAATATATGGTGCATATCTCTTAAAAAAACTTGTTTAACTGAATTACCACAAACAGGTAGTCAATAAAGGTCATTTTCACCACGTGTAAAGTTCAAGACACTTTTGATTCACTACCAGTTTAACTAGCTGATGTTCATTCATCATGTTGAAAATCATTGTGTCACTCCAAAATCCTCAAGTTATTAATATTTCATTCGAGACTTAAAACAACAGTTTGACATTTTGAAAAATAAGCTTTACAGTTTCTTGCCAAGAGTTAGATGAAACGATTGATGAGTAGCAGGTGGTTAGCTTAGCTTAGCACAGAGACTGGAAACAGGGGGTAACAGCTAGCCTGGCTCTGTCCATAGGTCAAGATCAGAATGACAATTTGCAATGACTTCCTGCAGTATCCACTGGTTGCTTGGCAACCTCATTGTGATGACAAGACCCGGCACACCACAAACTTTAGCTTTTGTACATATTAAACATAATTTGAGACTTAAAGGTGTTGGTAGGTGAATTTTGCTACCTTTGCACAGAGTCAGGCTTGCTGTTTCCCTGTTTGCAGTCTTTATGCTAAGTTAAGCTAACCGACTGCTAGCAGTAGCTTGCGGCATCAATCTTGTCATCTGACTCTCAGCAAGAAAGTAAATAAGCGTATTTCCCAAAATGTCAAACTATTTTTCTAAGTTTTATTAACATGTCCTAAAGAAAAAGAAAATAAATCACCAGTAACCAGTGGTCTGCATTGCCTTCTTCCTCCTTTCCTTCAGCCTACTTACGTCAACCCGTTGGTGGCCGTTCGGTTCAGCCTGGTCAGAGAGAAGAAAGCCAAGATCCAGTGCAGAGTGGTCTCCCACAAGATCAGCTACGAAAACATCCATGACCCCTACGACGGAAAAGTCATCTTCTCCCTCAAAGCAATGAAATGAAAAGCAGAAGAGAAGAGATATCCAGTAATCACGCAACAACATGTCAGTATCAAAGATAGAGCAGGTGTCTACAGATCAATAGTGACTACTATTTAACAACCTTTAAACCACTTGTATTAACAGTATAGACCCACTTGTATGGAGCTAAAAGAGTCTCAATAAAGATAAATGCACACACTACATTCACATATGCACACACAGGATTCATAAATACACACACAGGATACACAAATGCGCACAAAATTCACAAATACACACACAAAATTTAAAAAGCACAGAAGATTCACAAATGCATACACAATTCAGAACTATATGAATGTGGGTGGAGTCATTCATTCTCGTAGTTATTCACGTAATGTTTTGCTCAACTTTAGGAGCTCCACACAGTCTGACGAGAAAGCGGCAACCTCCATACCCAGAGAAAGTCACCGTTTCTCGGTTACTGGACGACCGGGGCTCCGCAGAGCTCCAGAGCTGGCTAGCTGCCAGCTGCCGGCATAACTTTCGTATATTTACAGTTTGAATTTCGTCACGTCATTTATAAAATAGCTACCCCAAGGTCTTATAAAGCTAACTATGGTGTCCAATTTCAATTCAATGCATTTTTGTGAACATTAGGGGTCTCCTTAGGAGGAGCTGCTAGCTAGGCTAGCTATGTGTCTCATTTAATCCTATGGGAAAGATCATTGCTACGCTTTTGGCATAATTTTCGTATATTTACAGTTTGAATTTTGTCATGCCACTTATAGAACATCTACCCCAAGGTCTTATAAAGCTAACTATGGTGTCCGATTTCAATGTAATGCTTTTTTGTTAACATTAGGGGTTTCGTGTCAGAGGTCTAAGAGGAGGCTAGCTAGTTCTCATTGATAGAGCTCCATCCAGCCGCAGCTCTATCAATGAGACTCGCAGACAAGAGGTGTTTATTTCCCCGATCGTTTGTTTAAATAACTCAACACACATATCCATTATAAGATTAACTGGAACCTGTGGTAAGAGATTGCTGACCGTGCTCTTACTCACACACAGCGACCATTTAGCAGGAAGAGAGGAGCTGCGGGCCCTGGAGCTCTGTCAGGGCAGCGGCGTTTGGTAGTCCATTAACCCAAAAAATGGTGACTTTGCGTGGGCATGGAGTACCGTGGGCTGCCAGCCGTGACGGAGCACCATCTACCTCCCAGCAGGCCGGGGTCTGTGAAGGAGGACAGGCCGGGCGGCGAGGCAGCAACACAGGCAGCACCGGCCGCTGAACTCCAACACACAGTCGGACAAAATTTGCAATTAGCCATCAATTTTCGTAAAACGGCCCATATTTGACCTCTACATAGTTGATTTCTCGCCTAAAATGTTGTCAGAAGTGAATTTAATGATGAATAAGATGGTGAAAATTGTTAAAAATGTCCCGTTGTTGGTTGTTGCTCCGTCTGCAAATTCCGAGTTGGCAGTGGGCGGGACTTATAAGTTCGACCAATCAAGTACACCTTGACAGACTAGTCTTTCTCTATCACGCTGAATCCCCCACGTGGGGTGCGCTCTTGTGATTGGCTAAAACAAGGGAGATATCTGATTGGTTGTAGATCATTCCCTGTTTAAAAAAAGGCATTTGTGTGTCGAGCCAAGTCAGGGGAGTCTCAAAATTCACACACAAATGCAGTGAAGTTCACAGACCGCAAGCAGTTTGTAAATCAAGATATATTTGTGTGTGCATCAGAAAAACATTTCTGAATCTTGTCCTGTGCATTTATGAATTTTGTATGCATTTGTGAATCTTCTGTGCTTTTTAAATTTTGTGTGTGTATTTATGAATCCTGTGTGTGCATATGTGAATGTAGTGTGTGCATTTATCTTTATTGAGACTCTTTTAGCTCCATACACTTGTAAATGTGTGTGTGGTGGGTCTGTGTACATTGTGTGTTTTTCTTTTGAACCAATGAAAGAATAAACGGAAATACTCTGTTTTAACCTGTATTTTTTCTTGTCGTATAACGTATAAAAAATAACTGGCACAATTTTGTTTTCGATAGATATTGATAGATAGATAGATAGATAGATAGATAGAGAGATAGAGAGATAGAGAGATATATATATATATATAGAGAGAGAGAGAGAGAGGTAGGTAGGTAGATAGATCGATAGATAGATAGAGAGAGAGAGAGAGAGAGAGAGATAGAGAGATAGATAGATAGATAGATAGATAGATAGATAGATAGATAGAGAGATAGAGAGATAGAGAGAGCTATATATATATATATATATATATATATATAGAGAGAGAGAGAGAGAGAGAGAGAGAGAGAGAGAGAGAGAGAGAGAGGTAGGTAGGTAGATAGATAGATAGATAGATAGATAGATAGACAGATAGATAGATAGAGAGAGAGAGAGAGATAGATAGACAGACAGACAGACAGACAGACAGACAGACAGACAGAGAGAGAGAGAGAGAGAGAGAGAGAGAGAGAGATAGATAGATAGATAGATAGATAGATAGATAGATAGATAGATACGAGTTGGAAAAAACTAAATTGGCCCGTTATTTAACTCTAGTTTTCTAGTTTGTTTTGTTTTTTTTTGGTTAAAAACTAAAAATGTATTTCCGATTATTTTTAATTGGTTCAAAAGAAAAAAAAACTAACTATCAAAACTAACACTGACCATGGTGCTTTATCAACATGATATGTCATGCTTTGCTGAGTGATTCATGACCTTCTTTGTATGATTTTTAGATTTTACCATGACATAAAAAATAAAATCTTTAAATCTACGTAGGCCTATCGACCGTCAAACTGTTGCGTGCCCACAGCATGGCGGCTGCCTCAGCACAACAGAAACTGTTACACAGCATCAACTCAGACCATTCATTCAACCATTTCCCTGCATGTTTAAACAGTAGGCTAAAGAGAGGGAATGAAAGGAGTCACTACGCTAACGTTACTAAATTAAGCTCTGCCATGTGATTTTCTTTAACCATAAGAAGTCTTGCTTGCACGTGAAAGTCATTGGTAAGCCACTCTGACATTTTTTACAAATGGCTTACAGATATTTTTTTGAACAAATGATTTTCTTAATGTGTCGATCTAACAGATTTCAACTGGGGTTTAGATTGTGTGTTTGCACACCAATTCCTACAAAGTCTAACTCGTTAACCCGTGCCGGTCAGATGCTTAGAAGGAAAAAGAAAGTCTGTAAAATCTGCATACTTCTTCACTAGGGTTGGGTATGCTTTGGTTTTTTTCTGATACCGGTGCTAAAGCGGTACTTTTAAAACAGTGCCGGTGCCTAAACGGTGCCTGAACCGCTACTTTTTAAGAAAGTTAAAAAATAAAGAAGAGTACCAAACAACAGTCAGCAACATTTAAGAACAACTTGTTTATTACTACGGCCATATGGTCAAAATTAAATGATTTAATAGTAATGTAATGACTATAACTTATAATAAACAATCACTTATTTCACCAGTAAATTGCTGTTGAATGACAAAAACAACCACCAGATGGGAAAAGGGTATTTTACAATAACTTTGAATGCACCGCGAGGCTGTAGGTTACCAGTTTCAGTGAACGCACCGTCTGTGTTTCTCCGACGTCGTCATCTGCTGCTGCAGAGCAGACTGTTGAAATACAGTCACACTTTACACTGTTTAACGTTAGCTGTCAGCATTTAACCTGTTTAATCCAGCTGCTAGCTAAAGCTAGGCTAACGTTACCTGCTGTTGAGTGGAGTGGAAAATAAGGCACCGAAATGTTCGTTCTTATTCGGTCTCGTTACTACCGTTTAGGTCAGAACCGGTGCCCTGTTGGCACCGCGTTTCGGTACCCAACCCTAATCTACACACAGCTATGAAACTTCACACACAAGGTGAGGAAGAAAGTGGTCATGAAGGAAATGTGTTAAATCACTCCTAGGTCATCTGTTCTTGGTGAAAGTGGTGATGTTACCAACATCCCTTTCCTACAACCATCCCCGGTCTGCCCTACAGTGCAATGTAAACTGTATGGCTGTGTCTCAAACCGCCTACTTCTGTCAGTCCACTGCTAATGGTCACTGACCACTTCCTGCTGTAGTCCCCACTATTGATGGTTAGTATCGTCCCAAAAGGAACACTTACGTTAAAACACTTACCGGAAATGAGGAGCGGTCGGCTCGGCTCGCTGCCTCTCAAAATCTGATGAAAATCTTCTAAACTGACCTTTGTTGATCTGAAATGAAGACAGATTCAGCAGCTGCACGGCCTATTTCTCTCTTCAAATGTTTTCAGAAACACGTTTCGGTGAACTATTTTAGTAAAATACGAGATCGTATTCTGAACGAGCCGCCATGATGCTCAGTTGTGAAATCCGGGAGAAGCCAGACCCACGTGACGCGTTCGTCCAATCAGCTGCCGGTCGACGTCCCTGGTCCCTCCCCTTTCCCCTTTGTAGTCCAGATGGCGCCTGTTTAGTGCGCGTAGTGTCCATCGTTTCACACTGAACTGTCTGACTGTTTTTAGGGGGTCATCCTGGTACTTCCAGTGCGTTATCTCCACGATATACTTCAAACTAAGAGTTTGAAGTGTGACAGTAGGTGGTTTGAGACACAGCCTGTGTGATTTCACTGTGGTTGATTTAAGAAAAGCAGATTTGAGTTGCACTTTTTAGATATGTTTTCCTTATATTATTATTATGTTTTAGAGATATTTTTGCTCTGGCAGAGATATAACTCATATAACTCACATACCAGTTACAGAGTATTTGTAACTGGTTACCGTCTGCCACCGCTAATAGGATGATGGTGAAGACGTTTCTCACAAATCTGCTGACTGCAGAGTTTGTGGTTTATCAGCTTACACACACACACACACACACATACAAATAAACACACACACACACACACACACACACACACACATACAAATAAACACACATACACACACATAGATACACACACAATCTAGAGAGCACTATTCATTTGAATGCAAAATACAATTTCACTAGATGGGAGAAATTTCTACACAGTGTACCTTTTAAGGGGAGACACCAAAGCTATGAAAAAATGTATTTCCACATACAGTAACACTAATGTACGACTGTAGGATAGACCAGTGTACATTCAGAGAGGCATTATCAGACCTGAATGACAACAGGACTCTTAGCCCTAACCCTTACCCTGACCACCTGCTTTATTCATGCAGGCCTAAATAAAAAAGTTTGAGCAAATTTTGGTAAGCAATGTTTTATACAACCCTCATTAAATAAAAGTATGTTAAAGAGAGACGTATCTCTCTGGCTCTCTTGTGGGGTCCAGACAGCTTTGTGGGGCCAAAATGCTGGACCCCACAAGGTTAAAGGGCTGTTTGAGGGTTAGAGGGGTCCTATTACAGTTTTTTTGGATTGCTTACACACTAAAATTAAAAGTAGTACACTATTAGCAAAACCTTACAGTCAAGAAGCAAAACATCAGCCCATATTTGCACAACTATAAGCACAGTGTCAACCTCACACTTGTTGCAAAACTCTCCACACAGTGATTTGCAAAACACTAAACACACTTAACATACATTACACACAAAAATCTATCATGAAGTCACTTCCTTGCAATACCAAAGCACTGACTGTCAAATTACCGCACCGTTCAACCAATTGGTTCAACACAGTCATCAGGTGTGCAAACACTTGTGAGTCGTGAGTTCATCGGTCTTCAAGCACAATGGAAAGAGTCAGAGAAAGAGTAAGACGAGGAGGAGAACGAGGAGAACGAGGAGGAGGACAAGGAGGAGGAGGAAGGGGAGGAAGAGGAATCAACAGAGGAAGAGGAAGAGATGGAGGCCATGCTGGAGGTAGAGGTAGAGGAAGAGGAAGAGGAAGACAAGAAGGTGCTCAAAGAGGACCGAATCTGACAAATGAGATCCGCGCAACACTGGTTGACCACGTTGTCAACCACGGCCTGACGCTGAGGGAGGCTGGACTGCGAGTACAGCCAAATCTAAGCCGATACACAGTGGCAAGTGTGATAAGAACATTTCGACTGGAAAATAGGTATTGTAAAAATATCATCATATCAAAAACATCTGCACGGTTTCAGTAACTGCTTACAGTACTGTATTCTATGCACTATCAGCACGTCTGTTACCTTTTCCTGTGAAATTACTGTACTATTGTATAGTGGGTTTTTTTTCTTCATAGGATTGAGGGTCAGGAACGACAAGGGGGAAGGCCTCCTATGTTCACAGAACAGCAAGAGAGGGAGATAGTAAACATGGTTTTGGCCAACAATGCTATAACACTCAATCAGCTCCAAACTAACATTGTCAATAACCACGCCAGTTTCAACGATATCCATCAGGTCTCAACATCAACACTGGCACGCATCCTAAAAAAAAAACATATTCAAATGAAGCAAATTTATCGAGTGCCTTTCGAGCGCAATTCCGAAAGGATGAAGCGACTGCGGCATGATTATGCAGAGGTATGTATTCACTTTAGCAGTGTGATCTTGCATACTGTCTCATAATCTTTTACTGTACTGTAATATGTATACTACATCTACACTGAACTACACAATTTTGCCTGACACTGTTCTTCAGAGAGTTTTATGAATGGATGGAGAGGAGATCCAGCATGAGTTCATTACGTAGATGAGGCTGGGTTCAACCTGACGAGAACACGAAGGAGGGGAAGAAACATCATTGGCCACAGGGCTATAGTCAATGTCCCAGGGCAACGTGGGGGTAATATACAAGGGGGTCAGCTTCTCCTCGGACCGCGAACCTCCTATGGCGCTATTTTAATGCTACAAAGCGATCACCTCCCGTTAGCATCCCATTGACTGCCATTCATTTTGACGTCACTTTGACAGAGAATAACTTTACATCTGAAGAGTTTAAAGACTCTATTTGTCCATTGTTTATTTCTAAAGAAACACAACAATGTATAAAAGGCTCCATTACCTTGTAGCTCACGTTATGGCTCCGTAGCAGACGTTTTTATAAAAATAGGCTAACGATTGGGTCATAACCACGAGACTTACTGTCTCATAGTAGAGGAATTACCGTATAGTACAGGAGAAGCTCTCAGGCAGTTTGGACTTCCATTAGCTGTTTAAGTTTAATTACTAATGTTAACTATCATTTTAGTGATCAATAATTAGCCTGTGTCTATGTTATCTCCTTACATATACCTACGCTCTCCGTCTCTGCTAGATTGGGAATGATTGAGATTTCTCTTGGCACAGCTACCAGAAGACTTCCAACTTTCAGACAGGTTGCTCACGTCACATCTACGTCTTCAAGCTCAGTTGGAGGCTGCTCAGTAACGCTCAGCCATCACCGGGAAAGAGACTTCACTGGTCTCCGTCCAGAGACACGGGACCTGCTGGTCCATTCTTATATACAGTCTATGGTAATATAACACTCTGTGCAGCCATTACACAGAATGGAGTCCTCCACCGCCATGCCCATATGGGCCCTTACAACACAGCACTCATACTTACATTCTTGGACCAATTGCACAACATAACAGCAGCAAATCAAATCGATCATATGCAATACATTGTTGTCTGGGACAATGTGTCTTTCCAGCGCTCTGCTCTGGTTCAGAACTGGTTTCAGCAACATCCACATTTCACCGTCCTATATCTTCCACCATACTCTCCATTCCTCAACCCTATAGAAGAGTTTTTCTGGGCATGGCGGTGGAAGGTATATGATCTCCGTCTCCAGGCTGAGGTACCCCTCATCCAAGCCATGGAGGAGGCCTGTGACCAGATGGAGGCAGCAGCAATGCAAGGATGGAGTCGTCATTCAAGACGTTTCTTTCCAAGGTGTCTTGCTAATGACAACATTACCTGCGATGTTGATGAAATTCTCTGGCCAGATCCAGCTAGGCGAAGAGACAATGTCTAGTTCTGTTTTTTTTTTTTGTTTTTTTTTTACAGTAAACTTACAGTACAATACGTAAAGTGACATTTTGTTACAGTATTATGAATCTCCATGTCAACATTTTGGGCGTGTTGAGAAATAAATGAGTTTCTTCAGTCTGCAACATTGGTCTTGTGTAGTGTTTGGTGAATGTACATTATATTTGTACTTTGTTGATGGTAGCCTACTCTAATCATAGGGAAGTAGAAGTGCTAAAAGTGTTTTAGGTTTATCACAGCAGAGTGTAACTCGTGCAAACAGAGTATAGTAATGTGAAACGTGTGTTTCATATGGTAACAAAGTGTGGTTTTTAAACAGAAGTGTATAGTTTTTACAAGAGTGTTTAATTATGCAAAGGATCTGTAGTATTTTGCTAATTGTGTGTAGTGTTTTGAAAACACGGGCCCTGTTTTGAAAATCGTGCTTAAGCAATCCAAAAAAAACTGTAATCAAAATTCACTGTTATAAGTTGTTGTTGTTTGAGCAGCAGAGTGAGAACAGATCCTATAATGGTAAAAATCCACTCACTCGTTTTTGAGGCTATATTCCACCCATGCAACACGCACAACGTACCCGAAGCATCCAAAGATCACCTGTACATAATTACCACAAAGATTCAGCAGCACTTCTACTCCATTATCTTCAGGTATTTGTTCCCACTTTACTTTTCTGACCGATGTCTCCATCCTCGTGAAGTTTCGGGAGGCCCTGGAGAACAAATTCAACACCATTCTTAAGTTCTGCCAACAAGTCAACTGGCATCAAGGTGTGAAAGCTGTTTTGGCTGGTTTTGATCCAGAGGCTTCAGACAAGGCTGCGTGCATTCTTCTCCTTCTGATGGCGTACTTCAAACTAGGGATGTCCCGATCAGGTTTTTTTGCCCTCGAGTCCGAGTCATGTGATTTTGAGTATCCACCGATACCGAGTCCCAATCCGATACTTCTATAATATATAAAAAAAGAATAAAGAAGAGCGAAAAAACAGATCCAGGATGTTTGCATGTTTGCATTTAACCAATAGCGTCTCTGCAACAAAGTGATGTCATGCCGCACGCGTTGCTGTTTCTGTGTGGAGTCAAAAGAGCCTAACCGTGCGTTCGTGGACTTCGGAAAAACGTTTTTCCGAGTGAAAACGTCATCATTCACGTCCCTTCCTGTGGGAATCAGAGGTGGGAAACTCAGGCCAGATTTTGCTGACCGAGTTTCCCAGTTGGTGACGCGTTGTTGACAACTGACGTTTGATGGAGGCGACTTTGGTTCACTGAACATATTTCAATGACAATAAACTGTTTATTGTGGACAAACGCCTCTGCTGAGAAACATACACAGACATAACATGTTTCAGATTATTCATAAATAGGCCTGTAGGAGCCATAAATTGGGTTTGATTAGTCTTTTATTATCTTTCCTCCTTTTTGCGCTGTTGTGTATATGCATGCGCATAGTGACGTTGTTGGTTACGGTGGGTGTCACCGGGGGTGTGGTGTCTGTATTAGTGCGTGTGTGTGTTCACCTGTTTGGATGATTGCTGCAGGGTGAGCACGTGGAGAAACTTTCTGTTGACCGTCACCATCGTTGTCTCCTGTTACTGCACCGTCTGAGGTATCTCTGCACGGCTTATGAAATGCATCAATTCAAGTAAGTGCTGTTTCTTGCTAAGCTTGTGAAATGGATCAATAAAGACATCCCATCAAGTGCAATGGTTCAGCGTGACGCGTCTTCAGTGTAAACCCACATGTCTTAGCCTGCTGCGGCGTTTGGATTAGTTTCTAAATTTACATGCCGCATTAAGGCCTATGTATAAAAAAAAACCAACACATTATCCGTGTCCTTTCCCATTCGTTGTCCTGCAGACAACACAAACACCTGACCATGTGCTGGTTGGATGCTCGCATTAGAAAACAGCAGCCAATTATTGTAGCGTTGTGTGTGTGTAGCGTTTCACCAGGTTTTTACCCACCTGATGCTCCCATTGACATATATATAAGGATGCTCCTAGGCTACGGCCAACAGTTGGTGGCAGTCATGCAACAAGTTGTTATGCCAAACGCCAATATAACAGAAGAAGAAGAACACGCATCCCGACCATCCTAACCATGTGAACGCTGGTAGTCGGAAAAACAACGTAATCACGGGGGCGGTCCCTGTTATTCCGAGGTGGCATGAACGCGCCATAACTCTGTGCCACCGCATAACTATAGATGTGTTAAAAATAATGAGAATATATATACATATATATCCGAGTCCTGATCGGGAGATAACGTCCGATACCGATCGAGTCTGAAAACACGTGATCGGATCTGGACATCCCTACTTCAAAGAGCCCAAGGATGCTATTGTGCTTGATGTTGATGCAAGTATATTTTCACTCTCACATTAACATTAGCATTAGGCCTATTGTTTTTTTGTAAATGGTAAATGGACTGTACTTATACTGTGAGTTTTGGGGGTGGCAGTAGCTCAGTCCGTAGGGACTTGGGTTGGGAACTGGGGGGTTGCCGGTTCAAGTCCCAGTACGGACCAAAGTACAGAGTGTGTATTGGTAGCTGGAGAGATGCCAGTTCACCTCCTTGAGCAAGGCACCGTACCCCCCCAACCGCTCAGGGTGCTGGTCCAGCACTGGCAGCCCACTCACTCTGACATCTCTCCATTAGTGCATGAATAGGTCCTGAGCATGTGTGTGTAAAATTCTTAATTCTTCTTTTCCGACCACACAAAGCGCCTCACACTACACTTCACCATTCACACAGGTGCCAACTGCTCATCAGTCCAAAGAAACTGTAGTCACATTGTCATGATCACATTCTAAACTTTACCAAATGTGTAAATGTGTACTAATAAGATAAATCAATGGGGGCCAAGGGATGATCTGTTTGCAAATTGACTCTGTGCTACTATAGGTACCGATTATTAACAGTTGAATCTTATTCTATAATTTTATAGCCTTCTGCCACAGCCACTGATGTGGAAGGGACTGTGATGCTACCAAGCACCCCTCGCTTGATTGTTCAAGGTAATGTTGATGTCTTCCTCATTTTGAATGTATTTTGTCTAGTCATCCACAGGTTTGTTGTGAGCAGTTTCATGTAGTAACTATTTTCTTACAACCGATAGTTAACCGGTCAACCGATGCTCACAATAAGGTCTGGATTATTTTAAGGAACCAGGTTATGATTTTCTGGAAAGAGACATTGCTGTTGAGTTTTTCAAATGTGTTTTTTTGCGCTTTGAGCACAACAAACAAAGTGCCATATAGTGGTGTGCTGCAGACTTAACTCGTGTGTCTGTGCTGGAGACCAGACCACATTAGACCAGAGACAAAGTATATATATAAGAAATTGAATGTATTTATCATGGATTTCGTGGAGCTTCGTTAGCTTTACTATTCTACAGTGAAAAAACAGGTAGACATCTGGAGATATTAGGAGCCATTTTTTCAGTGAACGGGTAATAATTCTAGGAGGAAGAGTACAAGCAGAAACAGCCACCTTTTCTTTTTTCTTTACTACCTTTCCGGGTCTTGAAAGTAATAAAATGGCTGTCCATGGAGGAGTCAGAAAGCTCTCGGATTTCTTAAAATATCTTAATTTGTGTTCCAAAGATTGATTTCCATTTTAGGATTAGTTTTACAATGCGAATACCATCCTAATAAGGAGCCAGTCCACCACAGACTTCACAGTAATTATGCCGTCGTATTCTACAGCAGCCTACAGCTAAATTACAGTAATACATACAATACATGGCATAATTACTGTGAAGTCACAGTATACAGCTGTCATTTCACAATTATTTACTGTAAAAATGATACAGTAACTTACTGTGAAAGTCATGCAACTGGTAACCTGCAATTTATATATTGCATTTAATATATATTAATTTAATAATTAACAGTGTAGGGAATGCATTGTCAATGACGGGTCCCCACAAAGATAGTGAAACAAGCGTGTGT